>NC_053161.1:139918279-140103279 GCF_016835505.1 Polypterus senegalus
CCCCTTAAATAGGAACCCGGATGGGCTCCAGCTGCTTCCCGCACTCCTCCCAGACACGCCCCTGTGTGGCGGAAGTGCCGGCTGCCCACCCGGAAGCCGTCCGGGTGTCCCCTGTTGTCTTCCCCCCAGCACTTCCTGGTGTGGCGGAAGTGCTGGGCTCCAGGAATATCCAGGCACCGGGGCGCTGCCTGGCGGTGGCCACGGGTCCCTACAGGGCTGGGCTTCCAAGCCCTTTACCCAAGGCCCCCAACATAACCAGGGCAGACGCCCCCTCGCGGTCTGAAGGAGACACAAGCCCTCCTCTGGTCCTCCTGGGCGTCCGATGCCACAGTGTATATAAAAATGTAATACTTTATTGCGAAAAAAATCAGGTTAATGGTCTTCTGGCAATGTAAATGCCTGCACCTCAAAAATTTTAAACACACATCCTTATATATAATTTGATACTATCTGTGTTCGCGTCAATACCTCGTATGTATGGTGTTCACGTCAATACCTCGACTCAATACAAGTTAGAACCATGCAATTTGGCATCCATCCTTCTGACATCTATTGGCAAACTGAGTAATGATGGCTGGGTATTAACAACGGTCATTGTTTAAATTTTAGCTGATCTCAGATCTAAAATGAGTGACGATTGCAACGCAGCCAGAAGACCAGCGGCCGCGGAAAGGATGCGTAGGAAACAAAGTCCCATGACTGACGAGGAACGTAGACTTGCTAATTCATCCAGACAAACACAACATGCACAACAAACAGTTGAGCACCGTGCAGCTACAAATGCTACTAACACTGAAACAAATCATGCAAATCAGACACAAAGTACAGATGAAGAACGTGCGCTGCAGAATGCTACTAACGCTGAAAGAAATCATGCCAGCCGTGCACAAGCGACTGAAGAAGCTCGATCAGCCACAAATGCAGCACGGGTTGAACAAAATCGAGCAGCCCGTGCCTTGCAGCGTGAAAATGCTCAGTGGGACAGCATTGCCATGTGCAATCACACAGATATTATTGAGGACCAATTGTGGTTGACGTTAATCAACCATGCAACATTTGGGGACTGGCAGGACATGATCTGCCACACCAACATAATTATCACTCCGACTCTCATTAGAGTCGTAAAATACGGTTTGTTTTGAAAATTTGTTTGCCGGAAAAAAATCAAATGAGGTGCATGCGAAGACCTGAGTTCACGTTTTGCAGCCCCGTTTAAACAGGAAGCTCTTCATTACATCAGCTGAAAAGGTCAATTTTAAGCACAAATCAGTGCCGTGATAACAAAATCACTTCAAGGACTTAAAAAAACAAATAATTTTTTGCAGAGAAAGTATTGATTTCACAAACGTAGAATTTGTAGCGCGATTTGATCGGGCTCCCAGTCACTAGTTTCTATATAAGAAATAAATGTATTTAATATGAAACTTCCTAATGCTAGTTATTGTAACGCTCGACAATAAAAGTAAGGGTTCGTTTCATAAGACGTAACCTAGAACAAAGGTCAGATTAGGTACCAATTGAATATTCCCAGTATTATCCTGAAAACTGCTGAGATATCTGAGTTTTTTTATAAAATGGAATGAACTGAGTTAGCAGACCCTTTATGAAAGGAGATTTAAAACATCTTTGGGCCAGAACTCTACTGAGTGTTAGTCTCATAGTTCCAGGCACACCTCGCTTCATGAGACTAAATGAGTGTAGATTCAGAAGCAGGGTTGGTGACAAGCATGTGACTAAAAGAAAAAATAGTGGCTGGAATTAAGAAAGAAAGAAAGAGAATTGACATGATCAAAGACAAAGAAAGAAGGAGTGGTAAAGGGGTGTACTTGAGAAACAGATTGAGGAATGTGGGCAAGTGGACGAGGCAGGTCAGGAGCAATCAGAGAAAGCAGATCTACGCTAGAAAGGTCAAAAGAGACATTGGGTGTGTGTTAGGTGTTTCTTTGTTACTGTTAAACTGATCCGTACCTTTTCTACTGTTAATAGTTCTTAACTCAACTAATGTTCATTTTAGTATTTAGAATGTCTTGGCATGGCTCTGGCAATAAAAAACACTATAAAAGCAGGACCTGTCTTACACATTGCATTTAAAATGAATCTAGAGAATAGAGAAAAAACAATCAGAAGCCAGTTAAGGCTGTAAGAGACATTAAAGATTGACTGTTAACACCAAACCAATAACTGGCACAAAACAATGATATATGAAAAATACCCTAGAAATCTTGCATGGGAAAAAGCTAGTAAAAGCTCTCTTACGGAACAGGAAAACAAAACTGCTGGACTGCATCTACCTTATTATGAATATAACATCAGATATGCCAATGACTGTTGGCTGCCATTAGATCATACTACCCGTGTTCCAGAAAATATTATGTGGTCAAAAAATCTCTGTTAGTGATGAATAAACATTGGTATACATGGCTGCAATCTGTTAAGATATGATCAAATGGAAGGAGATTTATTATACTAATATAATACCTTGACCACACAATGGATCAGACAAAGTGACTGAGGGATAAAGCTGACCTCAAAAACACATCTAGGACTTATTATTATATACTTGCTTTAACTTCTATTTTGTTGTAACACCTACAAAAGGCCTGTCACACACTGGTGCTCCATCCAGAGTTGGTTCATGGCTTGTGCCCAGTGCTGCCAAGATATGAAGTCTGTCATGAATTTTTTTTATGACTGATTGACATTAATGAACCAAAAAAAATCCAAAGTGTTGTAACGCTATATTGCTTTTATTGGTGGAAAGACTTAAGTGTAATAATGTGAAATAATTTTTATAATGAAATATAGAAGATCTTAATATCTATTAATACAGATACGGAGTGACGAAGCCAGTAGATATAACTTCATTTAGTAGCAGACATCTTTAGGGGAGAGAAAAGAAAGATAGAATCTGTTATTGTTTCTTCCTATAACATATGCTGTACTTTTATTGAAGTATAGTATTATACAGTATCTTGTTAATGGCTGATTTTCAGAAAATAGGTATATCAATAACACCCTTTGAATCTGATAGAAAAGTGAAGAGCATTTTAGGTGATTTCCCTTATTATTTACAGTATTTTATTTGTTGAAAAGTAATGTTGCATTTTAATACTTTGATAACAGTTTACATTATTTAACATGGTAATGATACATATTGGAATTTCCAAATGAACACTTGTATAAATTAAATATTCATGCAGTCTTTTTGAATGCTCTGACATCATTATATATCAGTGTCAACAACATTCTAAAAATCAGTAAACAATAAATTCAAGATAATGTTTCATTCCATTATTACCTACTTTTTTACTGAATTAATATTAGACAGTGTGAGATGTGGCCGGCTTGTCATCCCGGCCAATACCCCCAGGCCGCCAGATGGAACCCTCCCTGCAGTATGGAGGTGCCCCGAAGACCAGCAGGGACTCATGGGACTCCACTCCCAGTCGTGTTGCCACCCTTCCACCCAACTCAGCTCTCCGTCTAGGAGCTCCCATAGTCCCTTTATATATCCTGACCCGGAAGTGTTCCAATCACCAGTCCATGTGACTCTCAATCACTTCCGGGTCAGGTACAAGTCCTTTCTTTTCACCCTGGAAGCCCGTCGCTCTTCCTTTGACGAACTTCCGGGTTAAAGGGCACAAATAGGTCTTCGGTCCTCCCTGCAGCTCCCTCTTGCGGCCCCTGTGGTATCCAGCAGGGTCTTATATAAAAATTATATGTCCCATGAGTCCCTGCTGGTCTTCGGGGCACCTCCATACTGCAGGGAGGGCTCCATCTGGCGGCCTGGGGGTATTGGCAGGGATGACAAGCCGGCCACATCTGAAAACAGATAGATATGAAAGGCACTATATAATGGAAATAGTTAATTAGATAGATAGACAGATAGATAGATATTGATTTCAAACGGAAAATGCATTTTCTCCCTGGGCTGCCCTTTATGCAAAATTGAATAACAGTGATATACTAATATAAAGAAATAAGTGAAAAACAGATCTATGAAAATGTAATAGTAAATTCACCAAATTATCAAATACTTCTTGCCACTATTTGTCGCGTGGCATGGTTAGGTTTTTCTAATGCAGTATATATCCATAAACCATAGCAAATATTTGAATATATATATTTTACAGCCTTTTTAGAAGTGTTTACATAAAAAGTAAAGGCACATATTGTTGTGGTCAAGTCTGTCTGTCTGACTGTATGAAACAATTCAGTTCGCAATGAATTGATTTCATTAAAAAGTTGTACATTTATTCTTTAAGGAAAGTTGACAGGAATATTCAATTTTTGTTGTGAAACCTTAATTAAAAGTTTCTGTAAATATTTTTGGAAGTTCAAAAATTAAATAAACTTTGGATAATTTTTGAAAGTGTCAGCCTTGAACCATAGAAACATTATGTGTGATTTCAGTTACTGAGTAATTTCCTTCTTCAAATTTACTTGTAGAGTGATTATTTCAGCTTCTATATTTTTTTATTTAATTACCTCTTATCAGAGATTTTAACTCTCTGCCTCGTGCTTCTTTCAAAAACCTTATGTAAATTTGAACTGCAATTTTTATTTCTGACCATGCACCTATGATCTTGGAGTTAAAATTACTAAGCCCCACACACTCACCACGCAGATGGCGCCTCAACCGCTTCTATTAGCTGGCGAGAATTGTACTGAATTTATATCCAAACAAATCAAATTCTTTCTAGAGACAAATACATCCCCAGATCTCTGCAGGAATTCTCTGGGAAACTCTTAAGGCCTTCTTAAGAGGACAGATTATCTCATATCTTTCCCACAGAAATAAATCCGAAACCAAGAAAGTAGCAGAGATAAAAAGCGAAAATTACTAAAATAGATGAAGAACACGCCAGACTACCAAGCGAGACTCTACATAGGAGGAGGCAGGCTCTGCATTCAGAATTAAACTTCTTGACAACTAAAGAAACTGAACAACTAATTTACAAATCCAGACATCATTACTATGAACATGGAGAAAGCTAATAAGCTTTTAGCTCAACAAATTCACAAGCAAGAAGTGCAATGCAATCTCGGTAATTACTAACACGAATGGAGATAAAATCATCGAACACAAAAATATAATGCACACTTTCAGAGACTACTATAAATCCCTATATACTACTGAGTTTAAAGAAGACAATACACAATCTAATGCATTTCTGGATACATTACAGATACCACAAATAGGCGCTTTTTGGAGGAACTTGATAAACCTCTGGCATTATCAGAATTACTAGATGCTATAAAGTCACTCCAAGGTGGAAAAGCAGCAGGCCCTGATGGCTACCCTGCAGAGTTTTACAAGAAATTCTCCGCTCAGCTAGCTCCCTCCTATTAGCAACATTTACAGAAGCCAGAGATAACCAATCTCTTCCACAAACCTTTAGCCAAGCACTAATCACTGTCTTTCCAAAACAAAATAAGGACTTATTACAATGTGCATCATACAGACCAATTTCACTTCTGAATAATGACGTTAAAATACTCTCTAAAATCATAGCTAGAAGGATGGAGAAAGTGCTCCCTCTCGTAATATCACAAGACCAAACTGGATTTATTAGGGGCCGACACTTATCTTCAAATCTTCGCCTGTTTAATGTAATATACTCACCAACTAAATCAAACACCCCAGAAATATTATTATCATTGGATGCAGAAAAAGCATTCGACATGATTGAATGGAAATACCTTTTTACTACATTGGAGAAGTTTGGGTTTGGCCCGAACATTTGTGCATGGATTAAATTACTGTATACTAACCCAGAAGCTTCAGTTTGCATCAACAACATTTGCTCAGACTACTTTAAACTAGAGCGTGGCACTAGACAAGGATGCCCTTGTCACCACTGCTGTTTGCATTGCCATTGAACCACTGGCAATACATTGTCGAAATACTGATCAGATAAAGGGGATTAGCAGAGAAGGACTGGAACAGAAAATCTCATTATATGCAGATGACATGGTACTGTATATATCGGACCCAGAAAATTCTGTGCCTGCAGTCTTAGCAGCACTCACAGAATTTCAAAAGATCTCTGGTCTCAGAATTAATCTGAATAAAAGTGTACTCTTTCCAGTGAATTCTCAAGCATATAATATTAGATTAGACACCCTACCTTTTATCATTGCAGAACAGTTTAAATACCTCGGGGTAAACATCACAAGTAAACATAAAGCTCTTTATCAACAAAATTTCGCGTCTGCATGGAAAAAATTAAACAAGACTTGCATAGATGGTCAACCCTTCATCTCACACTAGCTGGAAGAATTAACACTGTTAAGATGAATATTCTTCCTAAGCTCCTTTTTATTTCAAAACATCCAATATACATTAATAAATCATTCTTTAAGCAATTAGATTCAACAATAACCTCATTTATTTGGAATTCAAAACATCCACGCATCAAAAGAGCGACCCTACAAAGACAAAAGGCAGAAGGTGGCATGGCTCTACCTAACTTCCAGTTTTATTACTGGGCAGCAAATATACAGGATAAGACCCTGGACACAAATAGAAGCACATACACAGGCTTGGACCGCAATAGAAGTAAAATCCTGCAGTACTTCTTTGTATTCCTTGCTGTGCTCCAATAAACACACGTTATCGGCAATACACTAATAACCCAATTGTGCTCCACTCACTTAGAATCTGGAACCAATGTAGAAAGCATTTTAAGACGGAGAAGCTTCTTCTGTGGCACCTCTGCAAGAGAACCACCTCTTTCAACCTTCACAAACATATGCAGTTTTAATATCTGGAAAAATTTGGAATTAACTTGCTTAGAGATCTTTATATAGACAACGTCTTTGCATCCTATGAACAATTACATTCCAAATTTAACATTCCAGCTACACATTTCTTTCACTATCTTCAAATCAGGAACTTTGTTAAACAGAACCTTCCAGATTTTCCTCATCTTGCACCCTCATCCATGCTGGAAAAATTATTGCTCAATTTCAAGGAGTTAGACTCCATCTCTACAATATATAAAATCCTTTTACAATCCCTTCCTTTCAAAGATCCAAGAGGACACTGGGAAAAGATCTCTCAATTAATATATCAGAAAAGGAGTGGAAAGTAGCAATGCAGAGAATTCACTCAAGCTCCATATGCGCAAAGCATACAATTATACAACTCAAAATTATATATCGAGCACATCTGTCTCGACTAAAACTCTCCAAAATGTTTCCAGGGCATGATCCAACCTGTGAGCGTTGCAGCCAAGCCCCAGCCTCACTGGGTCACATGTTCTGGGCCTGCACCAAATTAACATTATTCTGGACAAAAATTTGTAATTACCTGTCAGACAGCCTTGGACTCACAATCCCTCCTAACCCATTAACAGCTGTGTTTGGGGTTCTTCCAGAGGGTCTTAAAGTGGAGAAAGACAAACAAATTGTGATTGCATTCACTACACTGTTGGCACGCAGACTTATTCTGATAAACTGGAAGAACCCAAACTCTCCTCTTTTAAGTCAGTGGGAAACTGATGTGTTATATTATTTGAAATTGGAAAAAATCAAATACTCAGTTAGAGGATCTGTACAGACTTTTTTCAAAACATGGCAGGATCTAATCAGTAATATTTTAAAATAAGTTTATAAAGCACAGAGAATTTTTAAATTTAGGTATGTTTACAAGCCTTAAATTTTACGTTATTTGGCTTGCTCTCTCTCTCAGGGTGGGGATCGATCTGTTCTTAACTCAATTTTTCTTTTTGTAACATCTTGATTGCTTTGTATGGATTGTAATAAAATTAATAAAAAAAAAAAATAAAAAAAAAAAAATTTGAACTGCAATTTTCTATAGACTCACTATAACTAAATAAAAGCAATAGGACATCAGTCGATGCTGCTTTTACTTCACCTGATGTTCAGCGTGGTGTCTATAAAAGATCTTGAGCTTGTTGGAGCTCAATTTTGACTAAATGATATTATAAAGTGCTAAAAAAGTATGTACTCAACTAACATGTGTAATTATGCTCTATTACCAATGTTATTTTTGACATATGGCATTGTCATTGGTGAATGCAGTGGTAGCAACAAGGAAACTGGAGTTGGCGTCCCGGGTGCATCCTCTGTGCAGTGTGTATATTCTCCCCATATCTGTGTGGACTTCCTCTAGGTGCTCCAGTTTCCTTTAAAGACAAGCAGGTTAGTTTAACTGGTATTGGTAAATTGTCCCGTGTGTGTGTTCTGTCCACTCTGGCCATCGGACCTTACTCCTTTTCTATGTTAACTAATGTCTTATTTTAATTTCTTATTTTGTTTTTTATTTTTCTTTTTTTCAGTATGTAAAGTACTTTGAGCTACTTTTTGTATGAAAATGTGCAATATAAATAAATGTTGTTGTTGTTGTTGTTCGTCCTGTGATGGAGTGGTGCCCTATCCAGGGGCCTCATGCATAATGCTGTGAGTAGAATTCACACTAAAACATGGCGTACGGACAAAAGCACAAATTTTCGTACGCACAAAAAATTCCAGATGCATAAATTTGTGCGTTCGCCAACTACATAAATCCCAGTCAGTGTGAAAAGTAATGCATATGCACCTGCTGCTACTCCTCAATTCCTCCTAGAATTAAGCCTCTTTGAATGTGCAAATTAATATAAATAGCCCTTAAGCTCAGCATTCTGTGAAAAGGCAATAGCAAAAGCACGGGGTAAAATAGAAGAATTTCAGGGAATACCAAGTGGAGGCAAAGAAAAACGTACTATTTGTTGGTTTAAACAGTGGTATAAACAACAAAAAGAAGTTGATCGAGTGACAGAGTGTCTGAGAAACTTGAAAGCTCAAGTTCACAAAGTTGCACAGTGCCCAAAATAAAAAAGAAGTTGTGAGCTATCAAAGTCGCCTTGAAAAGGCAAGTCGTAGCCCACCATCTGAGTGTCATATGAAAGCTTATTAGGGTACAGAGAAAAAAAAAATCGGGGCACAGAGAGAAAATAGCTCGAAATGTCAACTTTAATCTCGAAATTTCCACTTTAATCACGTAGTGTATTTTGTCATTAAAGTAGAACATCGTAAACTTCATCTTTAAATCATTCAATTTACTAGTTTCTCAAATACCATTGAAACTAAAGTATCATGTTAAATGCTTTGATTTGTATATGTTCTTCTATGTGCTTTATGTGTGTGAATCACTACGTGCTTCTTAAAAGGGCTTTCTCTTCTTCCGACAGGACACAGAATCCATTACATTCGTGATATTAGAGTTCTCTGAATAATTTAAATACAGAGATGTATACTTGATATCATTTTCATGATCATAGGAGTGTGACGATGCAGGTCCACTACAGACTCCCTATTCCCACATGGGAGTCTGCTGAACCAACAACGTTGATAGTTATGACCAAGATGAGCTGACATATGAGGACAATTCACTGATGAGGCCAGAGGATGTTGGAAAAAGTGTTTAAGTGCTTATTAAAAACCAGTCAAAAGAAAAGTAAAACCAACAAAAGTGTCAATTGTGCAATATTCAAAACAGTACATAAGTAAATCCATAAAAATCCAGTAAAAAGGTGGGATAAAACATTATCAATAAATTAATCCATTAAAAATACAGACTAACTTCTTCTGATCTCAGTCCACCTCATTCTATTTCTCCCCGGCTCACCCATTGCTCATGTAGCCAGTAGAGACTCAGCAGCCACGGGTTCCTTTCGGCCGACATCCATCTTGGCTGCCTCCAGGCATCACAGCCAGACCATCCGAAGTTGGCTCTCCTCCCTTCTTCCTTCGCGCTCACGTGATTGCACCTCGGGAGCCTAGGGAGGGCACCTGCCTGGCTTGCCACACTCCACCTGGATGTTCAGTGGAGCAAACTATCCATTAAGGCACCACAGCTAATGCTCCTTCATTGGGCCCCAGCTTGTGCGGTCTCCTCCTTCCAGGTGGCGAGATCCTCCTGCTAAAAAGACTGCCGTTCACTTCTTTTAACTTCTTTCTATCCTTCTTTTCTTTCATCTCCCATATTTGATTTATCCCATCTTTGATCTCTCCCTCTTTCCTTGTGCCGACCCGTATATATACACTCATGTCTTCATTGGCGCAGCACCTTAATCACACGCTGCAGAAAGCCAATGAAGCATTTGAGAACGATCGCAAGAGCATGTGCAGGTGCGACTCGCTCCAACTACCTCGTTAACTCCCCAAGGTCGTGCAATCATGCCCATGGAGAGCGACACGGCTCTTTGGATTTAAAACTTGCCACTTTTATTTGAAGCCACAAACCTGCTATACCACAAGGAGTTAAAGCATGTTATTAAACCTGGGAACACGGTGACGCAGTGAGGGTGACGAGCTGGCGCTCTGTCCAGAGATTGTTCCTGCCTCCCGCAAAATGCTTGCTGTGTGACCTTTGATGAAATAATTTATTGCAGCAGTACTGTCTCTTTCAAACATACTAAACCCCAATTCCTGCCCTTCCTTTTCTTTCTCCAAGTAACCAATCACCACACAATCAGCTCTACAAGGAGCACTTGATGGACTGATTAAGTGCATTTATAGTCCTTGGGGTGAAACTGTCTCTGAACCGCGATGTCCGTGCAGGAACGGCTCTGAAGCATTTGTTGTATGAGAGAAGTTCAAATAGCACATGGCTGAGGCAGCATGTGCTTGATGCTGTATACCGATAATTCTCTTTCCGATCAGCTGCTGTAGAGCTGTGATTCCACACTCAGATACATTGGGATAAATACTCTGAGTGGTGTATTGAGAGGAACAACGCTAAAGCAGCTATGGTATTTGGAATAGCTTGGCCATTCTAGATAGATAGATAGATAGATAGATAGATAGATAGATAGATAGATAGATAGATAGATAGATAGATACTTTATTAATCCCAAGGGGAAATTCACATAATCCAGCAGCAGTATACTAATACAAAGATTCTGTAGATCATTATATTGTTAAAGGTTAATTAAAATCAGATGCCTTAAACTAATAAACAATATGCTGTTAATTTCAGTGTATTTGATAAAGCTGCGTAAGGGAGGTGGGTCTAAAAAAGAAAGGGAAACCACACTGGAACAAAAGCACTGTTTTGATGCTGGGTGCCGCCAGTTTGCAAAACAGAGCTGAGAACTTGCGTACGCCAAGCATTTAGTTGACGTGAAAATGAGCATGGCTTTACGCCAAGTTTAGGTTTTATACATTGCGAGGTGAGTCTGGAAGCGGGCTTATGCAATAGTTTTTTGCAATTCACCATTAATACATGAGGCCCCAGGTGTTCTTACTTCCTTGTGTCTGATGTTTGGATCCTGTTAGGATAGGCTCCAGCTGTCCCATAATGCTGCCCTGGATAAGTGGGTTAAGAAAACGGATGGATGAACTTATTGATTCGAAAATATTAAATAAACAAAAATGACATCTCAGACTTTAATCTATTAAAGACACAGAAACTTGAAAATGCCCCAACTTTCAGAACAGTTTACATAAGTCCCTAAACTCACCTTAAGGTTACACCATAGGTAAGTAAATCAATTTTATCATTAAGCTCTACCACGATCATAAATGCATATTTGCATTTGATTGCAGTTTAACAGAATTTTTAATGCTTCCTACTCTTTGTTTGTACACTTTTGCTGAAATTATAAAAGGGTTCAGATTTGTTAATAACAACTGCAGAGACTCGCTCCTGACCTAAGACTGATATAGTATTCATGCTCATGTGCAACCATAAACATGTAGATCACATAGTTCAGTTAAGGAAATGCTTCTGGACCTCAGGCAGCTTGCATTAGTGTTAAGGGCAGGACATTGCTGTCCGGGCAAGGTTAAATGCACGCTGAACCCTATTAATTTCTGAACACCCAGGTTCTGAAAACATTCTGTCCATTTTAAGGTTCTGGGGAGGCTGCATCTATCCCAGCTGCACTGAGTGCAAAGCAGAAACAAGTCTTGCAAAAGACATTATTCTGCTGCAGCAGTTTTTAAGTTCATCGCTGGAGAATCCCTAAGGCTGCAGGCTTTAATTTCAACCAATTGTACAATCATTATGTCACTTAATTGACCTCATTGTTTAGTTATCAGGCCTACAAATATTTGTAAGAAATTCATAAATATTTATATTGTTTGCCATAACTTTAAGTGCTTGCAATTCTTTTGCCATTTTCCTTTTAATTTAACTAACGTAGTGTTTACTTACTTAACATTGATGATTAGCAAAGAGCAATACAGACGGAGACACTGCAGCAGCTGCTGACTGTCATATTGACTGGTCTACTCATTAATGTACAAAAGAGCAGACTAGTGGCTATGGCTCTGAAATCATTGCTACCCTTTAGCATTCAGTACTGCCAGCATTTGGGTATAAGTAAGGGAGTAAACTCTGTGGAAAAGGGTGAAATAACAATGAAATGACAACAGAAATGTAAGCATTTAAAGTTGTAGGGAAAGTTAAAATATTCCATGTAAAAAGGACCAGTTCACTTAAAAACATATTATTAAATTAAATGTAAAAACTATACACTTATTGCAAAACTGGATGGAATGAAAACTAATAGCCACACTGTTTGCAAGACTTGAGATCCACTGTTCTGTTTCATTTAAAAAACATACACATAGAGAATGTTTAGACAGGCCAGTTAAACTAGCAAGCAAATCGTTGGGCTGTAGAGAAAGCCAATGTGGACTCTGGGACCATGCAGAAATCTTCCATAGACCACTGTCTTTCTGCCCTTTTTCAGGTCAGTGCTCTCTGTACTAAATTCGGAATGAACCTCATGTAATAACCAGCAGGTCCGAAGAAAGCTTGAACCTACTTTTGCATTTCTGGATGTGGATACCTATGTACCTCACAGACAATGTCCCAAATGAGGTGTTTCTGACATACCCAATTTACACTTCTTAGTGTTAGCTGTCAACCTAGCCTGCCTCAAATTGTCAAGCATTGCTTGTAGGTGGTCCAGATGTGACCACCAATCATTACTGAAAATGATGACAACATTGAGATACACCCCAGAGTATGTGGAATGGGGCCATAAAATCTGATCCATCATATGCTGGAAAGGAAAGAGGTGCCATGAAGACCAAAGGGAAATCTGGTGAATTCAAACCTCCCGTATGAGGTGATGAATGCGGTCTTCTAGCAAATGGATTTCTCTAGAGTCACCTGCCAATACCCCTTTGTGAGATCCAGGGTGGAAATATATGAGGATTGCCTGAGTTTCTCCAGTAAGTCATCAATACATGCTATCAGGTATGCATCAAACTTATTATTCAAGTGTCTGAAACCTATACAAAACTGAATGGAGCCATACGGTATTGGTACTAAAACAACTGGACTCTGCCATTCATGTTTTCTCTTTCAAATCAAACCCAGATCGAGCATCTGCTTCACCTCTTCATGTATCACACTCCTCTTTGCTTCTGGAATACAATATGGGCATATCTGTACCCTAACACCAGGCTCAGTCACAATCTTATTTTAGTCTGGCCAGGCAAAGATAAAAAAAATCAGAGTTCCTTCCAATTAGGGACACTAATTCAGCCTTCTGAGTGTCTGCCAGATCATCATCAATAGCAACCTCATTCTGACAGACCACAATGATAGTGCCCAACACTTCATTAGGATTGAGCAACTCCTTCAAAAGATTAACATGTAAGATTCACACGGGCTTTCGCCAGCCGGGAATCCTAACCTTATATTTCAAAGGGCCAATGTGTTCCTCCACTACCAGAGGACCCAGCAATTTTGCCAGAAACTTATGTGGGTAAGACAAAATTAAAACAGGGTACCCGATTGCCCTTTTTGATTTGGGAAGTGTGCTTTTTCTATCATAATTATGTTTTTGTGCCTGTTTGTGCTGCTGGCGCGCCACTGCAATAGAGGACAATTTAGAAAAGTGTTCCTGCAGCAAAGGAACCTGATTAACAAATCTCCCCCATGAGTTTCAGTGTGAACCCTCATCCATTCTTCCCAAAAAATGTCTAACACCCCTCGTGGGCACCTGCCAAATAATAGTTGGAATGGACTTAAGCCGGTAGATGCCTGAGGAGATTCACAAATAGCGAACATGAGAAAGGGCAACACAGTGTCCAAGAATGTCTGGTCATCTTGAGCCACACACTGATCTTCTTAAATCATTTGTTTGGCCATTCACCCGAGGATGATAACAGTGGTGCTCAGTTGTTTAATTGCAAGCCTTTCACATAGCTATTTCATTACACAGGAAGTAAAGGGCGTACCCTGCTCAGTTAAAATATTGTGTGGAATGCCAATATTAGTGAAAACCTCCAATAGAGCCTCAAGTAACAGCCTGCACATTAGCCTTCTGCAAAGCGGCAACCTTGGAAAATCTTGCTGCATCATCAACCAACACAAGCATATACTGATATATTCTTACTGAGATTCTTACACTTGGGAGATGGACCAACAATGTCTAACCCAACTCTCTTGAAGGGGACGTCCAAATAGGCATTGGTGAAAGGGGAGTTCTAGCAGGTCTATGAGCGGAAACAACTTGACAGTCAGGGCAAGACCTATTAATCTGCTCCACATCTTTGCCCATACTCAGCCAATAAATGCATTTTGAAATATGATCCCTTGAATTCTCAGTGACAATATGACCCCCAAGACATGTGTGTGAGCAATTTTCAACACTGCCTCTCTGTGACCACTTGGGATCATTAACTATTCGGTCAATTCACCTCCAATGTGATTGGGAATCACCCAATACAAAAAGCCATTGTTAACTAAAAACTGCAGAGTTTTGGACCCTTCTGCTCCTCATAGTAACAATCATCTGAGACATGTGCTTGCTCAAATGCAAAATCTAAGCTGCGGTCAGCTCATTGCAAATGTGCAAACTATGTATGTGTGTCAACCCCTGTGTCCAGAGAGCCCAATGCAACAGTCCCTGACTCCTTCTGTGTGTCAGCACCTGCTTCCCTAGCCACTCTTTCTCCAGAATCTGATAAAGCAGACTGTTCTGAGGTGGCTGAACCTGTAAGCGTCTTTTGCAAAGAGCCCTCCAACTGTTTCAGAAACTCAGGTGATGGATCGTCCCCATCCTCACTGGCCAAATTAGATTCAATCTTCAAGCTGGCTTCCTGGCTGACCTTGTCAGCAGCGAGCCCCTCTTCCTACTAAAGAAAGAGGTGTTTTTCAGGTGGCCAACCTGCGAGATTCCACCTTCTCCTGAGAAAATCCAGGGTGAAGAATCTGATATTGCAGTCCAAACTGTAAAGTTCCTTCCTTTATATTTCAGCAGGAGTAGTACAGTCTCATAGTCCTTAATATCCCCATGAGCACAGCAAATGTTTACATGCTTCGTGCATACGCAGGGTATCTGCTGGAGCAAGTCACATCAGATGACTCAGATCACTACCAGAATCCAACAGGGCTGGGATATTACGCTGTCTAAACTAATCAAGACCTTAAAGTTATCCTTTTCCAAGAACTGGGCACGAGCAATACAATTGGCCAAGCCAACCTCCAGGGACGACACTCCTTAGCTAGATGTCCAGACTGGTCACAGCGAAAACACCTGCTGTTGGTCCCTGCTGCAGAATTTCCCTGACAGCATCTTCTGCCCTGGAGAGTTTTGACATTACTCCAGAGCATCTCATCTGAGATGCTGTTGCTTATCACAGACAACACAGCGCTAATAGCAAGCTTTTCCACAATGAGCTCAAAGGTGGATCCATGGAACCAAACTATGGATAAGGTCTACTAAATCCTGCATCTGTCCCTGAATAGGGTGATCAGGATTGATTTACAACAGCCAGAACTTGTACCCCCTGGCCAAGGAGCTCCTAGTCGTATGAAGAAGGATTTGCTGTTACAGAAAATCATAATCATCAAGTCTCTTGGGAGGAAGGCTTTGCATGATCTATAGGGTCTCCCTGGTCAAAAAAGGGGCCAAGATAGCCATTCAGCCTACTCTGTCCCCGTTCATCAATGTTGCTGTGCTTATAAAAATAGAATAGGAATTATTTTCCTCTTTGTTTGAACCATTATCAATAAGGGTGTCAAAAAGTTTGACAAAATGTTCTCAGTCTGGAGACACAATTAAAATGTTAACAAAATATTCAGCTATACTGTAAGACCTACTACAGTATAAATGTTAATTTTTGGCATATACTGTACATAAATATACAGTATATTTTTAACATATATTTTACCTTCAGCATATAAGTTTCCAAGGACATATATAAGAGATCAATTAAATATGACAGGGATTTTTGGACTATGATAGCTCAATATTTAGTGTCACAAATTCAGCAAACTAGATCCAAATTCACTTCCCATTGTGGTCTGAGTAGGGCTGATGCATTTCTCCACGTCTTTCTGAGGCATTGTGTGGGTATTCTGTTTTTTCTACCACCTTGCAAAATATGTGCACTTTATGTTAATATGCGTTACTAAACTGACCCCATGTGGGAGTGTTGTGTGTGTGCATGAATGGATGTTGTGCTGGAGGTTGCTTGGATGTGCTTCACACCCTGGCAACACTTCACCAGAGAACAATGTAACGTGCTCTGTGTCTGAGGCTCAGAAGGCCATGCTTCTCAGTTGGGGGCGGACTGTCCAAGAGGGCAGAAATACCTGGGGAAGCCAAAGCCCTTAAAGATCATTTCTATCAGACGCGTATCTCGGCTGCTGAAACCCTTTGGCTCGGATGAGTCGCCGCCGGCGAACCTCGGATTGGACCCTGGAGTTGGGTCGGATCACAGGGAGCCATGGAATAATTATGTCTCTGACCCCAGGTGAGTTGGAGACAGGATGGGTGCATGAAAGGACAAAGGGACAAGCAGCTGGGAGCACGTGTCGCCGCTGAAGACCTGAGCGGAAACAGCGCTGAAGATGCCAAGGGTCCATTTCAGGGCAGCTCACCGAATTTAAAGGTGAATTACATTCCTCAGTTTCCCGCACCCCTTTAAATATTATGTTATGTTGTGACAAAAGTTTATCACGCTACTCTGTATCATAATAAATAGGTTCAGTCTCGCGTACAGAAAATGGATGGAAAGATTGATGAAGAAAAGATGTCCAATAAACCCTGTATTATCATAAACGCGATCGTTAAAATGAAAGTATAGGTTTGGTGATGCTTCCTACCATTATGTTAGAATAAGTCTATCCATCCGTCCATTTCCAAACCCGCTTATCCCGAGCAGGGTCGTGAAAAAGCAGGAGCCTATCCTAGCAAGCGTCAGGCGCAATACTTTCCTACTAAAGTGACCGTAAAGTGCCATTTAATTAGAGACAGATTAGTAAAAAAACATTATTTGAGTAACTAATAGATATGAGGGGCGCTCGATACGTGATAGATAGATAGATAGATAGATAGATAGATAGATAGATAGATAGATAGATAGATAGATAGATAGATAGATCTTTGTATAGCGCTCTTAGTGCTGGCTCACAGCGCTATACAAAATTCCTATATTGGGGCTCTTTTAACGTTTTATCGAAGACTGTACTTTAGTTTCATTTTCCAACTGGTCATTCGAACCCGTTTAAGGACCACCAAGGTATAGAGGGTCCTCCTGAGCCTTGAACTCCTGCATTCCCAGCTACCGTTTACTTGATCTGTTTAATTCTCGGGCAAAGACTCTCCGCGACTTTGCAGATTTAAACTACTGGCCGTTCTGTCTGTATTCTTGTTTTTAAACGATCTCGCGAAAATGATCTTAGTCTTGGAATAAGGTTCGGGTTTGTCAGCGATACACTTGTAATTAAAACAAACACCACCAGCGGCACCCCAAAGTATACCCATCTTCCATCACGCACTCCCCACTCCTCCCGCCCACTGTGTAGTTTTGGGAAGATAACACCGTAATTGCGGGATGTTGTCCGTCCCCGTTCATTTCTTTTTTCGCCACTGCTTCTGTTCATCTGCATTTAGAAAAGAGGTGGAAAGATCCAGAGAGGAGGGGAATAGCGTATGTGTGTGTGTGTGAGAGAGAGAGAGAGAGTGAGCGAGCGAGCGAGGGAGATCCAGTTGTAGTCGAAGGGAAGCGAGCCACGGAAGGAGCTGCGCTGCAACGAGATACACTCGCCACCCTTTTTTCGTGGATCCAGAGGAAGAAAGCGCCCCGAAGCCGGCTAATGAGTTGCCAGTCAGCCGAGAGCCCAGGTAGAGCTGCACAATGCCTCTTTTCTGCTATGAACTGCATCGTGCTTCTTTGGCGAGGTTTCTAACGCTCTACTTCTAACTGAGAGGCAGTTACCGCTGAGCGAGGTAAACGCGACAGGCGCCAAGGTCTGCAGAGCGGCGCGCTCACAGCGTCCAGGCTACACGTCTACTCACCAAGTCCGTGGACCCGCGCAGCGCAAGGCGACGTTGACATTCTATCCATTAAACCGGCCAGTGCCAGCTGTCCTCTCGCAATCGGTTCCTGGAATCCGCGTACATACAGGCAGACGGGTAGAATACACGTACTTATTTCGTTAGACAAACACCTTATGAGTGAATTTCAGCGTTCTCATACGGCCATGCATGCTCCCGGAAAACTTGAAACCTTGAGCAAAAGATGAGACCGCCAGCCGACAGGGAACTTTATTCAGAAGTCCGGCTTTTGTTGTATCTGTTGTTTTTATTAACAGTCTTCAAAGTAGCCTAGTACATTGACATCTTGGCAGTCATTAATAATTTGTCAGCATTCCGTTACCTGTAAAATTTGGCAAATCCATCATCCGATAAATATTATGTATCAGTAGTAACGAGAGCGAACGTAATGGATAGGCGTGCCGACCAGGGTAAGGGGATTCATATTATGGATGGATAGTGTATGCTCTTTATCGCTTTTTAAGTGTGGCAGAAGAACTGGCCGTATTTTAATATCAGCTTTTCCTACTGACAGGAGATTAATAGCCAAACTGTTTTGTGATTGGAGTTTGTATGTGCACTTTGTATATAACAATGTGTCATTTGCACATTGCCATTTAGGTCCTTAAAGTTCGAAGACAGGATGTTAATGTGCGCTGGATTGTAACCCGTAATGCTCAGCCGTCCCGTCAGGGATTGCTTCGTGTTTTCCCCGCAAAAACTTTGGTATAAGCGATGACCACGCGCGACGTTTTACGGATTGTATCAAGTTCAGAAAGTGTTAGGCGAATGTCTGCACTCAACCGTATAATGAACATCTATGTAAAACGGACTTGCAGAATTTAAGAATTATTGATTATGACGCAGAGATGTACACTCATAAAATAAAAGATCTGAAATCTCACTTTACAGGGTTGTGTAGTTGCTCACAGAACCATTGTTGCGAAAGAATCATTTCATTTTGGGAAGGGCTCTTTGCATGCCAAAGTGGTTCTTTGGGTTTCAGAAAGGTTCCAAATATGTGGACAAAACAGAAATCTTTACTGTATTGTAGGCTACCTGGAAAATTATAATAAAAACTTGATCATAAAAACCTTTATTTTTAAAAGTGTTATTCCAGCAAGACTAAAATCTTTTGGATAGGGTGCTGAACATCTTTTCATTTATTTTGTGCTTTGCACTTAATATATTTTCACCCCAGACTTACCAGCCGTTTGAAACATGATACATGGTACTAATGATACATACGCTTTATTTTGCAAAAGCTGGGGTTTTAAATATTCTTCATTTACCTAAATTCTTTTTTATTTTTATATAGTAACCTTTGCAACCTATGATATGTTTTAATTGTACATCATAATATTTATGAGATGCATATTCTACATTTAGAGCACTGGGAGAATAATTTAATCAGTATGATACAGTGGTGGAAATTTGTCCTGAACCCTAATGGTAGCTAGTCCAGTTACTTATCCAGTAAATTACACTGCCTGCCAAATGCCTTCTCAGATCAGGCATTCTTAATTATATTTAAGTAAGATCAGAAAATGGATGGATGGATGGTTGGATGGATGGACATCATTTAGAACTTCTAAGATCATGGAATGAGAATGAACAAGATCAGTACCAAACAGTATTTCTCCTTATACAGTTTATGGACAGACAATCCTACAGAAAGACAGAAAGATAAAGGAATGAGGATGAATGATGGAGTATGTTTTCTACTTGAGTAAAGTAAGTGGAAAGGCTAACCATTTAATACATAGAACAGGCAATGTTGTAGATTCAGCCCCTTTATGAAAGTGCACATAAGGCACAAAATTAATACTACATTCTACAGGCTTTTATTATTCCCAAGTTTGACTTTTATTTAGTGTTTTGCTGATGAGGCAACTTTTTACTAGCAGAGATTAATTAGGCAAGAATGCCAACTGGTCACAAAAGGTGCTGCACAGTGTTTGGGGTATTATAAGTTTAATATTACATTAAAGTAGGTGGCAGTTTGTCAGTTCATCTATCCACCTATCTATCCATCCATTTATCCCTTCATTTTTAAATCCTCTCAATCAAACCTAGTATGACAAGGTTGTACTTTTTTGTATTAATATTTTGTGTAGAACCATTACTTTAATATATACCCTTTCTGAAGTTTATTATTCTGTTTTTACATCTACAGGCTTTAAACTATAATGTCACTTATTTAATTTCCATTGTCACTTCTTCCTTAAAACTCCAGAGTTCTTGTTTCAAGTCCTGTCTGGCCTGTTATGTGTGGAGTTTGCACATTCTTCCTGAATCTGCATGGGCATTTCCAAGGTGCTCCAGTTTTCCTCACGTATAGATGCATGGTACATTAACTGTTCACTCTGGATTTTCTGGGGGTGTCCATGAGTGTGTCTTGCGATAGAATGTCCCTCTGTTCAGTGCTGAAAGGTTAGACACTGTCTTCCTCTGATCTGGAACTGGATAAGAGGGTTTGAAAATGGAATTATAGATATTATAATAGTATACTGTGTATATATTCAAATGTAATGTTGGGCAAGGTTGTTTAGTCAAGTTCTTGGGATAGCTGCAGTGCCCCCAGTGCAGTTTTATTCAGAGACTAATTCCTAGTAGGACAAAATGGCCTAGAAATGCACTATTTTTAGATGTTTCAATGCTAGCCTTTTTCAGGGTTCATGTGCCATGGCAAATATACAAAATACAAGTTTCCCAATGGAAAATGTCACGTAAACGCCCATCTAACTGATAACTCCCAGTGGGACAATTTGAAGATAATTTTGTAACTTGAGGTTACCAAGCTTAAACCCTAACCTAACAGTTCATTTCAATATACTGTATAACATGCAAAAATAATATTCAGCTCAGCCAGAAATGGCATGCAGCGGTCGCATGGTACTTGGAGGGATACAATACCACTTAATGCATTTCCTTTGATTTTTATTTTCACTTAAAAATGT
Source organism: Polypterus senegalus (assembly GCF_016835505.1). Classification (NCBI taxonomy): domain Eukaryota; kingdom Metazoa; phylum Chordata; class Cladistia; order Polypteriformes; family Polypteridae; genus Polypterus; species Polypterus senegalus. The sequence continues at coordinate 139,939,536 of NC_053161.1, forward strand.
GAGCAGTCATTGAATTGGCTTTTGTGTGAATTGAGTGGCAAATCATCAATAACCTCATGTCTCTTCCAATACTCTGCCTGGAAATTTACATGAACTGAATGAACTCGGAAGGTTCATTATCACAAATGCTACCAGTATTAACTATGGAAATTTTCATAGAAGGGGAATACTACAGTATTTATGATATTATGATGGAGATTGTTTTTCTTTGACACTCCTAGTGAGAGAAAGAGTGGGTCCTAATTTGGAAGTGATTTGATTGTGGCTGGCATAGGGGGAAAACAATGCTGCTTAAATTGAGGGAATTTTGTAAGGAGTAATGATGGCACTTTCTAGAATTTACCTTGACTCCAAAAGTCATTCTGGGGATTGCAGTGAAAGTACTTCTAGTTGGGGTTTAAAGACTGCTGCCTAGGAGGGGCCCCTTGTGCTCAAGGGTTGGTGGTTAGTTGGTGAAAAGTGAACTAGGGGGCCAGACCTTTGAGAGCTGGAGTGTGGCACGACACAGATGAACACTTCAATCATGCCTCCTCTTAATCTTCTTCTGTTTAAACTGAAAACGGCCAGCTCTTTCAATCTTTCCATATAATTCATCCGCCATAGCCCTGGAATCAGAAAAGTTGCTCTTCACGGGACTTTTTCCAATGCTGCTATGTCCTTTTCGTAGCCTGGAGGCCACAGCTTCACAAAGTACTGCAATTGAGGCCTCACCAATGCATTAAATAAAGCTTGGGGAATAACCTCCTTGGACTTTTACTCTACACATTGTGCTTTATAACTCACCATTCTGTTAGCCTTCTTAATGGCTTTTGAACAGTGTCTGGAAGTGGATAGTGTCAAGTCCACTGCAACTCCTAAATCCTTCTCATAAGGTGTAGTTTTGATTTTCAAACCTCCCATTGTGTCTTCAAACCTAGCATCTTTACTTCCTACATGTCATGCTGTACATTTACGTACATTAAATTTCATCTGCGTAGGCCTTTTTTGCTGTCCAAGTCCCTCTGAAATGATTTAACAGATTCGAGATTATCTGTCAATCCACCTAGCTTGATATCATCTGCACACCTAACCAACTTGTTAGTTATACTTTTATCCCAATTATTCATATACAATGGAACCTCGAGATACGAGTTTAATTCGTTCCAGCACTGAGCTTGTATAGCGAATTTCTTGTATCTAGAACAAACTTCCCCATTGAAAATAATGGAAATCCAGTTAATCTGTTCCGCACCCCCAAAAATATCAACATAAAAATCAATTTTCCTAACAAATAACACATACAAGTGTAACCTCGGTTTTGCAAGACAAACTAAATTTTTTAATCAATTTTGACTTGATAAAACGAGCGATGCCTTGCAATACGAGTAGTATGAATATACTTTGTCTGCTGAGCGTCATGTGATCATAACTGAGCTGATGGTTCTTCTCTCTCGTGCGCGTCTTTCTCTCCTTATCTCTCTCGCTCGCGCACGCGTCTCTCTCTTCTTATCTCTCTCGCTCACGCACGCGTCTCTCTCTCTCTCTCTCTTTATCTCTCTCGCTCGCCCACGCGTCTCTCTCTCTCTCTCGCGCACGCTTCTCTCTCTCCTTATCTCTCTCCTCTTGAGGGTAGAGAAAAGCCAAGCAAAATCCATCCATCCATTTTCTAACCCGCTGAATCCAAACACAGGGTCACGGGGGTCTGCTGGAGCCAATCCCAGCCAACACAGGGCACAAGGCAGGAACCAATCCAGGGCAGGGTGCCAACCCACCGCAGGACACACACAAACACACACCAAGCCCAATTTAGAATCGCCAATCCACCTAACCTGCATGTCTTTGGATTGTGGGAGGAAACCCACGCAGACACGGGGAGAACATGCAAACTCCACGCAGGGAGGACCCGAAGCGAACCCGGGTCTCCTAACTGCGAGGCAGCAGCGCTACCACTGCGCCACCGTGCCGCCCGCCAAGCAAAATGACACCTTTTATTGGCTAACTAAAAAGATTACAATATGCAAGCTTTCGAGGCAACTCAGGCCCCTTCTTCAGGCAAGATGTAATCAAAGCTTGCATATTGTAATCGTTTTAGTTAGCCAATAAAAGGTGTCATTTTGCTTGGCTTTTCTCTACATTCATAATGGCTAACACGGTACAACACCCTAGTACTCCTCTTGAGGGCAATCGTCTCCAATTCTCCATCTGCATGTCCGCGATATTTTTGGATACGCTTATACGGCGAACTGCTACAGTGAAACAATGAAATCACAAGCGCACAAATGCGTAGATCCTCACGCTATGGGAGAACAGGAAACACTGAGTGAGCTGATGGGCTGGCAGCGTCAGCTTGGGTGAATCCCCAAGTCAAGGCGGATTGGGAAACGCGTCACGCATAACCACAGCCTGGCTAGTGGCTTGTTACGCGATCCAATGCTCGTATTTAGATCCGAATTTTTCGCTCATACTTTCCACGTATCCTGAATTTCTTGTATACAGAGCTGTTCGTATCTCGAGGTTCCACTGTGTGTGTATATATATATATACATATATATATATATATATATCTGCGGTGGGTTGGCACCCTGCCCGGGATTGGTTCCTGCCCTGTGTTGGCTGGGATTGGCTCCAGCAGACCCCGTCACCCTGTGTTCGGATTCAGCGGGTTGGAAAATGGATGGATGGATGGATGGGTGGATATATATATATATATATCCCTCGCTATATTGCACTTCGACTTTCGTGGCTTCACTCACAGATTTCAAATGTAATCATATCTAAATATATATCACAGATTTTTTGCTGGTTCGCGGATTTCTGCGGACAATGGGTCTTTTAATTTATGGTACATGCTTCCTCAGTTGCTTTGCCCAGTTGATTTCATATAAGGGACGCTATTGCAAGATGGCTGAGAAGCTACCCAATCAGAGCAGGTATTGCATATTGAATAAAACTCCTCAATGATATACGATATGCTTTCCGTGCGGTGCTTCGCATACTTGAAAGCCCAAACAGCACATTTTGATTTTTGATTGTTTGCTTGTCTCTGCCTCTCTCTCTCTCTCTGACATTCTTTGCTCCTGACGGAGGGGTTGTGAGCAGAGGGGCTGTTAACACAGAGGCTGTTTGCCTAGAGGATATGGACGCTTCTTTAAAAGATGCTGAAACAATACCTTCACATTGCTGCCTTCCATGTAGCTGCTTTGTCCGGCGGTGCCTCGCATACTTAAAAGCCCAAAAAGCCCTATTGATTTTTGATTGTTTGCTTTTCTTGCTCTCTCTCTCTCTCTGACATTCTCAGCTCCTGAAGCACACTTTGAAGAGGAAGATATGTTTGCATTCTTTTAATTGTGAGACGGAACTGTCATCTCTGTCTTGTCATTGAGCACAGTTTAAACATTTGACTAAAGGGTGTTATTTCATGTCTAGAGGGCTCTAATAATGTTAAAAAATGTATTTAGAAGGTCGTAAACAGGTTTTCTATGCTCAAACTGCGAAAATATTCAATTTATAAACAAAGAATCCTTCTTCCAGGAAATTCATTTATTGCGGCAGAGTCTGGAACAGATTAACCGCGATAAACGAGGGTTGACTGTATATATGTATTAAGCATAGCATTGGTCCTAGCACTAACCTTTGTGGAGCACCACTCTTAATGTTAGCCAATTCTAATAGAGTTTCTTGCACCGTAACCCTCTACTTCCTTGTCTGAGCCAATTTTGCACCCATCTACAAACAACACCCTGAATTCTCACTTCTTTTAGTTTGATGCCCAACTTCTCATTTAGCATCTTGTCTAATTCATTCCTAAAGTCAAGATAAATAATATCACATGCTCCTCTTTGATTATATCCTTTTGTTGCTTCCGCATAGAATGCCAGCATGTTGGTAAAACATGATCTCCTTCTTCGGACCCCATGATGTCTGTTCAGTTAAACTCTTGTTCTTGCCATGTGTTGTTCAGTCTTTTCCTTAATAATTCCTTCATTTAATTTACCTGTAATGCATGTTCAGGTTACTGGCCTATAGTTGCCTGGATCTGCCCGGTCAGCCTTTCTTATATAACAAGATAATATTTGCCATTTTCCAGGCCTTTGGAATGTCCTCGGTGTGCAGGGACTTTTTAACAGTAGAGTCTACGAAAAAACTCATAATAACAGGCCACCTTAAATTCCTTCCCACCTCTCCATTAGCTTCTTTTGTTTTGCAAATATATCGATCAGCAGAAGAAGCAAAAAGCCTACTGTCCCTCCCCCCACTGATGCAGCTCAAGTCGTATAGATTCTTCTCAGAGCTCAAGTCTGTTTATCTGGGTGTGAGGTGCATGGAGTTGTATAGAGTAAATAATATATCATTATTTGGAATACATTCATTTCATGTGTGTTCCATGTCTTCAACAATCTATGTAAATGTAGAATGACAGGAAATGCGAGGCAGGAATTGTTGAACTTATAACTTAAAAAGAAACTCTCTTCATGTTTTAGTAATAATTGACAAAATGTAAGCATGAAGTGTTTAATGTGTGAAGACTTAAGTCTAAACATCAAATAAACACTTTCACAAAAAGTACAAGTATAACAAAACAAGTGAGCTTTTATTCAAGAATATAACCATAGAATAAGATGTTGGCGTAGGGTACAAAGTAGATATCTCTGCATGGCTGGTGCAGCGGTAACAACCACTGTCTCATTATCAAGAGGTTGTGAGTTTGATTCTTGGATCCTCCAACATTTACCATTTTGAGTAGCAAGCTGCCATTTTTATTACTATTACATAATAAAAATATACATTTGATTTGACTCTGTAACAGCGGGTGTAAATTTATGGTACTTGTAAAAGTTAGCTTTATTTTTTTTATTCAGTTTTATACTCTCATTTACGTTCGCGCTCCCCCCACTCTGACACTGCTAATTTTCAAATAAAGACATGCTATAACAGAGGTGAACTCAGATGAGGATGAGGGTGCTAATAATACATTTTATTTATTTAGCGCCTTTCCCAGGCACAAGGCACTTACAGAAGAAAGAACAACAGGGTATATAGTACAAAGCAAATAAATAAATAAAGAAGATTAAGACAGTAAATTCAGAGAAAGCCTAACAGACAACAGAATTGATGGTCTAGCACATACACACAGGTTACATGAGCATCTTGACAGAGAGGTGGGTGGTGTTAATGTTTGTGAGAACTATTGTGTTTCTTTCTTTGGTATATAATTTTGGTACTGGTACTGAGGTGTTAAACGTGGTATCAGTTCAAAAGTCAAAACTACACACTTCACAGCAGTCTTCCCAGACTTAAAAGAGAGTAGTCATAATGTAGAAAATAAATTCTTTTTCAGTTTTGCTGACTCTTTATTATTAAATAAGCATATAAAAATATAAGGTAATTTACTTATTTGAGAGTAGATTTTAATTTGTGACCAAAGATGTGCATGTTAGGATGTTATTAACAACTCTGAATTGTCATTATATGAATGAGTGTATGCATGAGTATGATTTCTGACAGTCCAACATCCCATCCTAGGTGGGTTCCTGCTGTGTACCTGGTGCTGTCAGGATAGGTTCCAGCGCCATAAAAGTGGATTAAACAGGCTTAGCAAATGAATGGATAACAGGACTTGTTAAATTCAGCATATTGCCTAAATTGAGATCACACTCTCACATAGCAGCTGCACCCACTTCAGTTTTTGTTTTTTTCTTTCTTTTGAGGTTCAGAACACTGTTCATCTGCCTTTTACTTGTAAATCAATGGTACCATAAATACAATGGAGAGACTTTGAACATTCCGGAAGGAACTGCAGTTCTTGGATGATTTTATTTTTTAAAAATGTAGAATTTTAATCATACAGTACACAAATCAATGCAATGTAACAGTAGTTGCTAACTCTTCTGACAGCTGTAAACTGCTTTTTGGCTAAAAATATAGGTTTTGATGCATCTGTAAAATAAAAAAGTAACCCATTTAGTATTACAAGTTTTGTGTTTTTCATTGCTTTGTACAAAATTTACCATTTGATTGTGAAAGTTGCCATACAGTGGTGGCTGAATTATTTATCTAATTTGTTTAAGCATTAGTAACTCATTGTATCAACAGTGGGTGAGTTGAACATTGGGTCAGCCATTTTTATAAGGTTGCTTATAAAAATTTCTTTAAGGTGACCGATGGAAAAGATTTATGTTTGTGTTTCAATCCAATCTTTGGCAAAGATTTCTATCTATCTATCTATCTATCTATCTATCTATCTATCTATCTATCTATCTATCTATCTATCTATCAACAATAATAGGGCATAAACAGCATTGAATACAAATAATATCATTATTAAACACTAATTAAAAATAATTACAAAATATACAAAGCTTTGTATTATAATATAATAATTTAATCATATTCTTCATTCATATAATAATAATCATATCATTCATATAATAATATAATCATATTCTTCATTCGGCTGCTCCCGTTAGGTGTTGCCACAGCAGATCATCTTTTTCCATAAAAGCTTTGTATTAGAATAAGAGATAATGAACCTGAATGAAATACAAAATATACAAAATAATAAAATTAAAACATTGAACTAATAACATAATTTGTGATACAAACACAATCATTATCAATATCTGGACAAAGAGGGTAAACTGAAAAAAGAGTTAGAATGTCAGGGTAAGTTAAATGGCTTGAATGAAAGAGTTTTAAGTTGATTTTTAAAAGAATTAATTGAGTTCGCTGATCTCATTAATATAGGGAAGTTATTCCAAAGCCTGGAAGCTATAGAGCTAAAAGCTGTGTCACCTAGGTTGGTTTAGGGCACAATGAGATTCCCAGAATTATTGGACCTTTGTGGGCATACAAATAGATGAAGTTACTGATGTAATGCAATGCGAGAAAGAAATAATTTTTAGACACAGGGAGCCAGTGAAGAAGAATTGGAATGGCTGTCATGTGCTCTCTTGCTGAAGCTCTGTGAAAGAACACTTGCTGCAGAGGTTTGAACAATTGGACCTATGGTAAAAGGTTAGAAGGGGGACACAACTGCCAATAGGGACTTACAGTAGTCAATGTGGGATGTAATAAAAGCATTGACAAATTTCGCAGCATTGGAATAGGAGAGAAATGAGCAAAGATTGTTACTGAGGTGGAAGCAAGAAACTCCCATAATGTGATTTATGTGGGTAGAATAAGAAAGGGAGTAATTAAAAATGACATCAAAATTCCTATCAGAAGAAGATGGTCTGGTGATTATCATCAGCAAGAGTGACTGAAAAGGTGAAGGGAAGCACACTACATAAGAAAGCTAGCCTCATTCAGGCTTACGGTATATCTGCCTTGCAAACTACTCCTTTTTAATCCCACCTTGACTTTTGAAATCTGATTTATCCTGAACTTCTTCCTTCCTAGTTTCACATGAGCCCAAGTACCCCTCGCTGCAGCTTGCAGAGCAGGGTATGTTTAAAAATTTAACTCCGCCCTTGACCCACTTTTAACTCTGCCCATAATCCACAGGCATTATGTTTTCTGACTCAAATAATGCGCCTGGTTATACTATGGCTAAGATTAATGTTGTAGGACGTTTATCTGACTCAAATAATGAATGTGTGACATCTGTTAATTAGAAGCAGAGTTACATGTGTAACTCAACCCATGTTTACCAGTGCCCCATTCTGCAGGCCACAGCAAGGACCTTCTCTCTTAGCCCATGTCACTGCTCCACTCCCAATTATAAACTCCCATGGCTGAGGGTAGACGTTCCTTTTGAGGGGCAGTACGGTACCACTTCTGGAGTCATGGCCCTTTGACCAGCTAATGTTTTTGAGTAATCCTGGACCCTTTGGAATAATGCAGCCATTTCCTTAAAGGATCAGGTATTCATATATTGGATTGGAGCATAACTAAAATCCCCTGCTGCTACTAAGCGGCCTGGAGGACTAAGGATTTGCCTCATTTCCTTTCCTGGACAACTTTACTTCCTTGCTTTGAACAGGGCTTTGTCCAACTCCCAGACAGCTGCTTGGCAGTAGCCCAGGCCAACCCCAAGATAGCTGCTCGGCATCCCATCTGGGAAGTGGTTCAGGCCACCTTCTAGACAGCAAAAAATCCCATTCAGAAAACTCTACTCACCACTGTCCTTCACAACCCATTAAAGAAATAAGTTGGTTCAAAAAATCTGGTTTTGATTTAATCCTATCTCATCATAAGGACTTGAGACAGAGAGAGACACTTTACTTTCCTGTATTCCTTGTTGTCTGGTTTGATGAGACAGGCAGACATCTGTTTTTCCTAATGGAAGATTCTTTTCAGATTTCAAGAGGAAAGGATTCTGTGCAGTTGTAGTCTTGTAGTGAACTGCAGACATACTTGTGCACAAAAGTTTCTCTTTTGAAATGTTGACACCTACTTTCTCTCATTCGAATGAGTATAGGTGTGTTTCAATACACCCTGCAATGAACAGTGTTCATTCCTGCCTCCTGCCTTACATTTGATGCTACTAATGTAGGCTGTGGCTCTCCTGAATTGTAATGGTTGAATGATTGGTAGAATTAGTATAAAAAGTGGTGTGTTCATTTATTTCAGTTCAATTAGAATTCATTATAAATGTTAAATTTGACTTGTGATTAGGGTTGTAATTGCCATACCAGGGCATACTGTAAGATAAATACTGAAGACAAAAATTCACATTTTTTGTGCAAATAAAGTAAATAAAGACACGTGCTGTATTGAACTGGGTTGTATAAATGTAAAATTAATCAAGGTACAGAATAAAACTAATTGATACCCATTTGAACCAAATTTAAAGCCAATAGCAGTCATTACAAAAGATAATGGAAGTTGGATTAAAGGTATGTTGAACCAATTGCTCTAAATCCCTGGCTAGTACTTGTGGAACACTTACCCATTGTGAGATGTTTTTTGTGTGACACCTTGGTAGCAAAACACCTTTTTATAGCCCATCAATATGAACTAACCTAGCTGATTTCAATTTGCACAGATAGGAGGTGGAATGACTTTCATACTACTTACAGATTTCAGCTGGTTCCTTGCCTTTCATTGCCTTGGTGTACTGCCTTTTCTTAGTGTGTTCAGTACTACTTCCCTGTGTCATTCCACTTTATTATACATACCTTATTTATGCCCCCTAATGTTCTGAATTCTACAGGGTGGGCCATTTATATGGATACACCTTAATAAAATGGGAATGGTTGGTGATATTAACTTCCTGTTTGTGGCACATTAGTATATGTGAGGGGGGAAACTTTTCAAGATGGTGGTGGTGACCATGGTGGCCATTTTGAAGTCGGCCATTTTGGATCCAACTTTTGTTTTTTCAATAGGAAGAGGGTCATGTGACACATCAAACTTATTGGGAATTTCACAAGAAAAACAATGGTGTGCTTGGTTTTAACGTAACTTTATTCTTTCATGAGTTATTTACAAGTTTCTGACCACTTATAAAATGTGTTCAATGTGCTGCCCATTGTGTTGGATTGTCAATGCAACCCTCTTCTCCCACTCTTCACACACTGATAGCAACACTGCAGGAGAAATGCTAGCACAGGCTTCCAGTATCCGTAGTTTCAGGTGCTGCACATCTCGTATCTTCACAGCATAGACAATTGCCTTCAGATGACCCCAAAGATAAAAGTCTAAGGGGGTCAGATCGGGAGACCTTGGGGGCCATTCAACTGGCCCACGACGACCAAACCACTTTCCAGGAAACTGTTCATCTAGGAATGCTCAGACCTGACACCCATAATGTGGTGGTGCACCATCTTGCTGGAAAAACTCTTTATGCGCTTCAGTGCATAAAGAGGGAAACACATCATCATGTAGCAATTTCGCATATCCAGTGGCCTTGAGGTTTCCATTGATGAAGAATGGCCCCACTATCTTTGTACCCCATATACCACACCATACCATCAATTTTTTTGTTCCAACAGTCTTGGAGGGATCTATCCAATGTGGGTTAGTGTCAGACCAATAGCGGTGGTTTTGTTTGTTAACTTCACCATTCACATAAAAGTTTGCCTCATCACTGAACAAAATCTTCTGCGTAAACTGAGGGTCCTGTTCCAATTTTGTTTTGCCCATTCTGCAAATTTAGTGCGCCGATCTGGGTCATCCTCGTTGAGATGCTGCAGTAGCTGGAGTTTGTAAGGGTGCCATTTGTGAGTAGCTAATATCCGCCGAAGGGATGTTCGACTAATGCCACTCTCCAGTGACATGCGCCGAGTGCTACGCTGTGGGCTCTTGCTGAATGAAGCTAGGACAGCCACTGATGTTTCTTCATTAGTGACAGTTTTCATGCGTCCACATTTTGGCAAATCCAACACTGAACCAGTTTCACGAAACTTAGCAAGCAGTTTGCTAACTGTAGCATGGGAGATGGGTGGTCTCGTAGGGTGTCTTGCATTGAAATCTGCTGCAATGACCCGGTTACTGCGTTCACCAGACATCAACACAATTTATATCCGCTCCTCACGTGTTAACCTCTGCGACATGTCAATGGCTGTAAACAAAGAGAAACTTGTAAATAACTCATGAAAGAATAAAGTTACGTTAAAACCAAGCACACCATTGTTTTTCTTGTGAAATTCCCAATAAGTTTGATGTGTCACATGACCCTCTTCCTATTGAAAAAACAAAAGTTGGATCCAAAATGTCCGACTTCAAAATAGCCACCATGGTCACCACCCATCTTGAAAAGTTTCCCACCTCACATATACTAATGTGCCACAAACAGGAAGTTAATATCACCAACCATTCCCATTTTATTACGGTGTATCCATATAAATGGTCCACCCTGTATATATTTGTTTATATTCTTTATATTTCTTGAGTTAATACCAATGTGTACTGAGAATTTCATGTGAATAGCCTCATTGGAAATATGGAAATGCTGAAAAAAATGTTGACACGTTCAATACTTATTTCCCCCACTGAAAGTTTTAAAAGCTTACTTAGAAAGCCAACATTATCTTATTCCATCCACCTATTTATCGTTAAACCTATTTGATCCAGGTCAGGATGGGGGTCAAGGGGGGGCCGAAGCCTTTACAGTATGCACAGGGAGTAAATGATGTCAAACCAGGGTACAGTCACATACACTTACAATGGCCTACTTAAGTGTCACTAAATAACCACATATGCATATTTTTGGGATGTGGGAACAAAACATCCTTAGAAAATCTTAAGAGGAAGAACATACAAACATACAAACATGCAGATAGCTACCGGGTCAGAATTTGAATCGCAGTCTGTGATGCAATCACACTAATGACTGCAGTGCTATTATCTTATTTTAAATGGTACTTGTATTATTTAAGTAATTCACTCTGGCAACACTTAGTACAAGACGGAAACAAACCTACAAAAGTCCCACTCACACACACTCTTACTCAGACTTCCTCCACTTCAGAGCCAATTTAGAAGAAACTCGATGGAGACATGGAAACAAAGTTCAAACTCTACATGGACAATGTCTGGGTGAGGGATTTAAATCTAGGGTAATGGGTCTATGTGGAAGCAGTTATATTTACTGTGGCAATGTGACACTCTGTATATATATATCTTTCTATTATAATAAAAAAAATTCTGGAATGACACAAGACTTTTTAGCCTGGGACAAGACGGGACTTTTTCATGGAGATACTTTCATGTCCTGCGAGATGAGGCTTTGTGCTAAGAGATTTAACCACACCCAGGGCTGGAAATAAGACAAAGAGTAGATGACAAAGTAGAAGGTTGTAAAGAATTCAAAAACCTTGGCGCTATACACATGCAGAGCAGGTTAGAGATAATGAAACTACTAAAATTTGAAAGTCTCAAAAAAATGATTGTAAAGATCGCATTAGCGCAAACAAAGAAATTATTACTCTGTGAAATAATGGAGCAGCGAAAAGAGATTGAATATATTGCTCGGATTTAAATTTTAAGTTGGAGACTTGTAGATCATCTAATTTGTGTTGCCATAAGTAGTGTTTCTTCCCAATGAAGAGGTGTATCCAAGAGAATTAAAAGATTTGTTGTTTGGTGAAAGTGAAATCCACATATGTGAGCGGCAGAGGCACGAAGTGGCTAGCGCGTTGTGCAGGCTGGGGGGGTTGGTGCCCCCTAGTTTATTTTAAATACAATATCACATAATATGATTAATTAATGTTACACTAAAAAAATACAATTTTAAAGGCTGTTTGGTAAATTGAATGTAGTCAGTGAGTTGAAAAAAATAAAACCCTTACCTATATATATAATTCACTAAGTCAAGACACCCATGGAAAGCGCGTGGATTCACTAAGCTGCCGACAAGTAAGACACCTATAGCTCACGCAGGAAGGAGCCACGCTCACCAACTCCAAGACCATTGGATACGACGACAACTCGCAGAGCCACGCCCACCAACTTGGACGAGACAACACAGAAAAAACTGCGTCATTTATATTCGTCTGTCGTAGAGGCCACATGCAACTCCAAGCCACGTTGACTGTTCATAGAGGCTTGTTTCTCGTAGAGGTGAATCGCCATATGCAGCGTGTAAAACAGTTAGTAAGGGGTATCCCATGGGATCCTTAAAACAATCCTTTACAACTGAGGTCAAAACACAATGAAGTAAGCAGTCTTTAAAAACCAAGTTTTCGGTTATGACGCACAACCACGTGCACCCTAGCAAACTGTTTTACACGCTACATACAGCAATTCGCGCTACTACCGTGGTCGGGTGTCTTGGTGGATTATATGTAGAAAAGCAGCCAAAACCGCACAGAGCAATGAAAAGTCTACGTGAGTCACAGGTGCATGTGGACTGTGCAAAGACGACAACGACTCAAGTGACGAGTTGGAGGTGGGCACATGAGCAGGCAGGGTGCGATGGCGGTCCGCCAGTTTTCAGTCACGGACGATTGTGTGTTGGTTCCTTCCGTCCATTGTTACAATGTTGCTTTTCTTGCTGATTTATTACATTACCGATTTTTCAAAAGTTAATTTTCTCCCTGTGCTTAAAAATCATTAAAAAACCGGCCTGATTATGTGGCGTATGGTACGCCACGGGTTGGCTAATTTAAAATATTAGAAGATGCTTAAAGTGTCAGGACAATCTGATCACTTGCTAAAACCACCTTCACATTGTCTTCCCACCACCATTATCTCCAGTTACAACTTCTTCGGCTGCATCATGAGTACTACAAGTCACGTTAACACTCACCTTTTTCAGACCGGAGTGTAAATGCATAGTATGAAAGTGAGAATGAGGCTTTTGCATTTAAAATAGTAGCTCTGGCCATGCACTAACCTAGGTAGATATTTGAGAGAGTAAAATGTGCTAGTATCTTCAAAAGCCACTTTAGTCATTAAAATCACTACTGCATGTGACTCATATGTAAAGAGACACCATATTTTAAAATGAACACTCATTGATTTTTGTGAGTATATTTTCAAAAGGTTTACACTGCACATACTGCCAGTAACTGAAAGCAAAACTAAGCAATAAACCATAACCAATACAAAATACATTGCAATATCATAATTAGTTGACAATATTAATAATTTAATATTATACTGCCATATAAAAACATGAAAAATATTTTAAATTAACTATTTTACATTAGCTTGCAGATGAGAAATTAACTAGAAACTGAATATCAAGAATATACAACCTAAGCCAAAATAGGGGTGCTTAACTACTGTTCTTTAGGATTGCAATGACTGTTTTTGTTTCAGCCAATTTATAAAATTAATATCAGCCATACTGTTATTTAAACTCCTTGTTTAAACAGATAGCAGACAGATATTTAATCAGATGTACCATCTCAGAATTAATATTATCTTTAGTTCTCTTTAAAATATAAAGACACTCAGTGAACAATGGTCTCTTCATTTTCTACCTTATTTTGCTTAACTGCAATTCACTTGTTTGCGAAAAATGTTCTTTATTAACCAATTAACAATACGTTTAAAAAGAAAGAGAGACAACAGCTAAATGGATGTCATTTCCGTCAATGCTGTGTGACTAGTTTTTTTAGTTACATCTGTCTAGTACCAAGCAAGGCCCCCTTTTGCTTCCAGATCAGCTTGAATTCTTTGATGTGTGGGTTTAACAGAGTGATGGAAATCTTTGTTTATGTTGACTAAATAGCATCATGCAGTTACTGTGGAATTTTCAGCCACATTTTTGTGCTGTAAGTGTCCGGTTCCAACTCATTGTAAAAGTGTGCAATTGGACTGAGGTCTGAGAACTATGCAGGCCACTGGAGCAATAAAAAGACACTGACATGTTAATGGAACCATTCTGAGAGTACGCTCACTTTATGATATGGTACATTCAATTTCTTGAAATGGTAGACTTTGACCATAAAGGGATGCATTGACGCTTAGGCAGACCATGGCATTCAAGTGACACTCTTTTGGTATTAGGAGGCTAATGTGCACTCTGGAAACATTTCCCACACTATTGCACCACTGCCATCCTGTAGTGTCGACACACGACATAATGGATCCTCGAATTCTTCTTGCCCAATTTACTGTTTGGTTGAACAACAAGTAAATATCTTGACTATTTCTGAGTTGTATGTAGACTGAGTTGTAACCATATGATCCGTTATTTTGAGGAGGTGGCTATTTGTGTTGACAAGCAGGTATATCTAATAAATTGGCCACTGTGTGCATATGTGTATTCATCATTAAACAGAAAGTTTTAATAACATATTTTAAACAAAGAAACAAAGGGCTGTACCCTCCCTAAAGCATGATTTTCAAGAAAGTTAAAATATATATGGCTAGCATACTGTCATGCAGTAAATGGAGAAGGCAAACTAGAAAAGCTGTGGATGTGTGATAAACAGGTCTGTGGCACAGTGGCATTCTTAAATAAAGAATTATGTCTGGGGATCTCCGATCAGGTGCGGGAGTGTGAGAGTGCCCTTCGCTCCGAGATTTATTAAATGCCTTGGCTAACAGCCCTCACAAGTACGGAGGCGGGTGAATTGGGTACCTCATTTGCACCTCGAAGGTAGCGGCGTTTCACACCTACACCCATTCAAATAAAATCTAGCCTACATGGAAGGACAGAACCAGAAAGAGAAAGAACGACAGAAAGAAGGAAGAAAAAGAGGAGAGGACAGAGGTTAAACTGAGAGAAAGAGCAAGAGACAGGACTGAGAGATCCCGTGTGGAAAAGGAGCGAGAGGGAGGTGGCCTGGAGTAAGCCTCAGAGTTAGCAGCCCTGGGGCTGATTAAGGGGCACTCGTATAGAACAATGCTGGGGATTAGGAGTGACCCGCTATGGGGTGTCTCCCACTGATGCTGAGGGACTGGTGGCGAGAGATGGGTGTGTGGCTTGGTGTGCCGCCCCATGGTTACTGCATATCTGGTAATGGGGACCTAAACTTGGATTGCACCTGTCGGCAGGTGTTTCCTCTTACTGCAAGGTTCAGACAGGATAAGGGGAGGAGATGCCATGTTTTAGATGAAACCATTGGAGCTCACATTTTTTTGTAAACTGTCTCTGGATTTTAACCCTGTTTTATTGGATTTTTAACTTCCACAGGTTTCACAATTTTATGAATTATTTATTTATTTAAAAGAGAAGAAGATTTGATTCGCTGCACTAATTGCACTTTGTGTTTTAGATTGGATTTGTTAATAAAAGCACTGACACTAGTACACCTACCCATTGCTGTGTGTGTATTTATTTGTCTGGCTCATTTTGGACTTTGATTATTGATGGGTTCAGGTTGGAAAGGTTGTAATCAGTGTCTGTTTGAGTATGTGGTATCTGTGCTGTTCTTGACTTTTGCAGAGTGGTATCTGATCTGATGAACAAGATGGAGGAAGAGCAGGTAGGGAGAGATTCTACAAATTAGTCCCATTTATAATAAACAGGGGAACCAGAGGTGTGCAGATGGTCTGTGGATGGTGTGAACAGGAATATGCTTTGGGACTAAGACTACGAGTGAGCAGAGAAAATGAAAGTGTGGAACTAATTGCAGGCAAAGCACTTGTGAAGTAAAGGTAACAAACAGCACTAGGTAGTTGGGCTTCAGGAAGTCCTTAAAGAATGGTGTGTGGAACTAATGACTGGAGTTGGGATGAAGTGCTGGGTTATTTGGACTTCCAACTCAGTAGCTCAGTTAGAGTGGCCGAGAAGACTGGTTGTATGGTCTTGTTTTAACATACACATAGAGGAATAGTCAACCGGACTTTTAAAAGTATTTAGATTTGATTTTCCTCTATTCACTTTGTGTGTGAGCCAACACTACTATGGACTGAGTCTAAGAAGTGTACAAATTGATCATTTTTGGACATTTCAAGGCACCTATTGTAATAAAGATCAATTTTTTCGCACTATAAAGAATGGTGTTTATAGTTTCTGTGTCTCTTTGTCTGTCACTGGGCTCTCAGTCATGAACTGCAGGATGCCCAGGGCTAGGAATGTGCTGGGGCTGAGGACATGGGGTATCACATTGACATACTGAACTGCCAGTAGTGCAATGGATATACATCATTGCAACTTAAATAAGTTAATATTCCTCATAGGCACTGATTATGTTTATGTAGAATGAGAAAATACACAAGACTAACATATTTAGCATTGAAATAACAGCAACCACAATATATCTGTACTGTACTGCTTATAGTTATATTTGCCACATTTGTTAATCGAAATGATGCAAATTAGAACAAGGTTTACTAAAACATACACCTACCAATACTAAATTTAAAAAGAAATTATTTTGTGTGTGACAACAACAATTTATTTCTTGTATAGCCCAAAATCACACAAGGGAAGTCTCAATGGGCTTTACCAAGCGTTGTTTTTGATAGCCTCCTAGCCTTGACTCCCTAAGAAGACAAGAAAAAACTCCAAAAAAAAACCTTGCAGGGAGAAACAAAAAGGAAGAAATCTTCGGAAAGGCAATTCAGAATGAGATCCCCTTTCAGGTAGGTTGGGTACACAATTAGAACACATTCTCAAGGTGATTATACCTACTGAACAGTTAAGACAGGTTTTGACTAGTGATTGCAAACTCAGCTATCTTTCCTGTATTGTTCACTTCAAGTTAGTGGCACCTTATTGTGTTTCAGGTTCGGCACCTCTGATCATCTTGGCCCCGAGTGCTTTAGTTGTTGTATTGTACATGAAAAGTCAGAAACACAATTCAAGGTTAATTGTTGCATTCTGAAACACATCCACACAATTTGAAAATTATAACATAATGTGTGAATTACTTAAATTAACCATACGGAATAGCAAGCTTTAAACCTGTGTATATAATCAGCAAATTTACTTACTGTCTTTCACACTATAGGAGAAATTACTGTAATGAGTCAATGCAGTTTACCTGTTTTAGACATTCTTGACCATGACTTGAACTTTTATGGGATTGTATCCATTTTTAAGAGTGTAATGGTACAGAAAGGTCATGGTTCAGTTCACAGCAGGATTTGGATACTGAGATTTATACAACAAAGTTTAAAAGACATAAGGTTAGGTTTCTTTTCATTTATTTTTGGACAGCAATAAAAGTATGCACCAACCCCTGAGGTAGTCTAACTGATAGTCTACAACATGTAGTCTGGTAAGAAGTAAATGCTTATAACACGTGATTTTTACGTATGGCTGATAAAAAAAAAAGCCAGTAAGTTACAAATTGAAATATCTTTTGTGTTATTAAAAGAAAACACCATTAATAGTAGAAAGTGATTGGGACGGCATGTAAAGTCGGGCATCATTTTACAAACTGACAACTTTGGTTACTTCTTTATACAAATAAGGGACTAAAACCTTTTCATGTATTACGCAGTGTAAACTCTAAACAGACACACTGAACACACACTTACACTGAAATGCATGTTATTCTTGTAACATTATTACAAAATAAATAGCAATACAGAGCTGGACAACAAAGTTATAAATATCTGCGCCATTTACAGCAACCAATCACATTTGTGATTAACTTTGTGATTCATTACTATTACACACTTCCTCAGTTGTTAATGCCACATCGGGTGCAGTGAACAACTGTTCGGTCACCGCTTGTGTACGTCAGTAAAGTGCATGGCCCACTGAATGCCTTATGCGCGTGCACACGGGATGGAATATTGTAACTAGGCTCGAGCACTTTTAATAATACATCAAGCCGGGGTCTTCTACCACTACATATGGCCGCATAGCTGATGAAATGTAAATGCCAATTGCTTCTATAATCTTTTTGGCTCTGTCAGCAGTCGCATCTATGTAGAAGCAACGTGGATTAGTAATTGGAGCCCATTGCTTATAAAGTCGGATAATGCGTTAGCACGTCTGATGTGTTTCCGCACGCATCCCCTACAACGCCTACACACCGTCCCCGTCCGATCTACCGCGCTAACTCCATTGCTATTGTAATTCACTGGGAACCCAAAATGTTGTCAAAAAGAAGCAGGCGATGTTTCAGTTGTTCCCTGGTATTTACATGAGACGACAATCTACCTACGGCTGAACTTGCTAAAGGCTTACAGTTTAAGATTTCCGTGTGGAACTCACGCTTGAAAATTCGGTTCCGCATTGCGTTAATCAATCGTCGCACATTCACCGCAGCATGTATGTAGCCGTAATGCCAGTATAGTGACGGTTGCAGCCCTAGCTATGCATATGTGGCACGTAAAAGTCATGAATGGATCAGTTGTTTAGTGTCATAGATGGCACAATTATGCAATACTGAATCCATTTGAATATTAAAATCTGCCTGAAGAAGGGACCTGAGTTGCCTCGTAAGCTTGCATATTGTAATCTTTTTAGTTTGCCAATAAAAGGTGTAATTTTGCTTGACTTCTCACAACATTCATAATGGCTAACACGGTACAACAAAATCTATTAAAGGGAACTTACATTTAATAAAAGCAATTTTTTAACCAGAACTGACCTACAAGTTCTTTTCTTGGAAATAAAAACATTTCAGCTGAAAGTTGTAGAAAAATATGAACGGCACAAATTTAATCACAACCATTTTTTTTAATGTGTCCAACTGTTTCCTTTCAGCTGTCATTTTATATTTACAGAACATAACGTTTTGTCTTCTGTGTCGATCAACTTAGTTTCTTGGAAAAATGTTTTTGGATAAATATGACCATCAACAGTATTTGAATGTTTTTTTTTCCAGAGCATTTTGAGTAATGAAGCCTTTAAATCTCTGATGAGATGACTTGCACTCTCAGTTGGTAATATCACTTTTATCTTTAGTCAATTGCAGTTGACAGAGGTTTACCCTGCATTTAGTAATGCTAGTTCAGCACGTGGTTACTTTTGATATTTGTGAATTTGCAGACTGAAGCATAGATGTGCTGCCAACAAGAGTGATCAGTGCAAGGAGTTTATTTGATGACACCACAATCATCTCCAAACTCCCAATATTTTTTTGCTATTAGAATCATTTGTAGAGTACACCAAATGATGCCAGATTTGTTCAAATATCTTATGAATTATAAAAATCTTGAGTCACCATTTAAAGTGCAGATGCAGTAAAAAAGAGGAAATTTTACTTCACTTTTTTGTCTATCTGCATATTTACATTTTTCATTGTAAGCGTCATTTAGAACAATACCAGAAACAAGAATAGACAAGAGTATCTCCATTTTAGGGCACTATCAAACACTGCTATGCAAGTAGTATTTTGTTTAAATTACAGTACACTGTAACAGTATGTGTTGTATGTAAGGGTACCGTTCTTCCAAACATTGAAATCCCTTTTACACTTGAGTAGTAAAATGGTTCACTCAGAGTAACTTTTAATGTTCAAAATTTGTGCACTTATACTGCTGAAAGTAGTATCATTCTACTTTATGTTGGTGTTACGCTCAGAATCCCAGTGTTTTTACTCTCCTGTATGAAGCCAACTTAGCACTTATTTGAGGTGGAAAGTGGTGTGAACTAGCTGCTTTTTTCCTTTGATGTTATCCTGGAATGTTTTTACACTTTGTCTATAAATATGCTATGTTCTGAGAATATGCGACTTTTCCATGGCATTACTTTTCTCACTGAAGACAAGTTTATTCACTCTGCTGCTACATGCTACTGCAAAGAAAGGCATATGTAAACCAACGCCTGTTATTCTGTTAGCATCACATCAATTTAATAACTTACGCTCACCACTTCAACCTAAGTTATACCTAGATATGATCTTAGAATTGTATTGTAATTTCTTGGAAAAATGTAACATTCAGTTGAAATACATTTAATGAGGTTAAAATTGTGAGTCAGTGGGTAGAATTGCTTTGTCAAATCACATGCATTCTGCATCCATTTCTGGATGGGATACTGTCTCTGAAGAGTTCCTCTTGTGTTTATGTAGATTTTCATTTTTTTCACTTTTCTTTCTCAGTTGAAAAACATGCTGTAAAGTCAAAGGGCTAAAGGTTGAGTCTGAATTATTTAAGTGTAAGAGTAAATGTGTTCTGTTATGTACTAATGTCTAGCTCAACACTTGTGTCTGCCATCTGTCTATTGCTGCTAGGATAGGAGCTGGCATCTGACACCCCTAAAGTGGAAGGACAGAATGGATGAATGATATTGATAGTCAATTGATTGATAGTTAATTTGTTGGATTTATTGTCAACCTCAGTTTTTTTATGTTTTCAATAACAATAACAAATGGCCAGTAATCATTAAATTCCCTAGTTAAATCTGCAACAATTTACATTTGAAAAATTCTATTCTGCTCTTCCAGAAAATTGCCCAAGCTGTTTGAATGAAATTGTATTTGTGTTTCTCTTAGTTGAGGAGATTAAATTTACACTGGTCTCATTTTTATGTTAAGAAGATCTTCTGACAGTTTCTGGGAGAATCATAGGTTATTCGTACAGTATGTAATGTGATTGCTTTGAAGAGGCTACATTTAATTAATCTGTTGAGTGTGCCATTTTTCTTTTTTTATCAGTCTGCAAAGAAAATGTGATATAAGTTTTATGCTTTATAAATCACTGAATGAGATTACATTTTTTTAAAGTTTGAAAATTGTCTCTGCTTAATTTAAATTTTTATGTAATATTCTTAGTATTACATTTTTAAAAATTCTATTTAAAGAAGGTTGAGGATGTCAGACTGCCTGCTTATATAGAGTGGCAAAACAGGTTTTACTGGTCCTGTACTTTACTATAATTATAACTGGTCAGAAGCTAAAGAAGTGGTCTGAAACTCCGGTCCTAGAGGGTCGCAGTGGCTGCAGGCTTTCATTCTAACCGTTTCTTAATTGGTGACCAGTTTTTGCTGCTAATTGATTCATTTTCTTTTCATTTTAATTGACTTGTTTTTTAAGATTTGTTCCCCTGAATTTCTTCATCGTTCCTCCGAATTGCTTCATTTCTTTCCCTAAATGGCACCCAAACAGAAATGAAATGTAAAGTGAGTGAGCGAACAGAACACCACGTAAGTCAGGGCCTCATACTCCAACCAATTTCACTCCAATTCTTCTTGTTAATTAAACCAGTTCTTTAATTCCATGGCCTGTTGCTGTTCTCATTGTGCAGTGGCATACATTTCCAAAAGTATTGATTTTCTCTTTTCTAAGAGCACTGTTACATTTTTTTGTGGACCTGAGCAGATCAGCATGCCTGAAACATTCATCTTTCTTTATTTTCAGATATTGTGTGATGGACACAGTTTGCTGGTCATGTTTTGGCTCATTTTATATCTCATTATTGTTTGACTGCCAATTAAGAAAAAAGAAATATTTGAGGGGTCTGAGTCTTCAAGAACAATTCAATTAAAATTAATTCAAAAGAAGTTAATTAGCAGCAAAAAAAGGACACTAATTAAGGAAAGGGTTAGAATGAAAATCTGTAGCTACTGTGGCCCTCCAGGACTGGAGTTTGAGACCACT
Source organism: Polypterus senegalus (assembly GCF_016835505.1). Taxonomy (NCBI): domain Eukaryota; kingdom Metazoa; phylum Chordata; class Cladistia; order Polypteriformes; family Polypteridae; genus Polypterus; species Polypterus senegalus. The sequence continues at coordinate 139,961,357 of NC_053161.1, forward strand.
GAGCTAAAGTATGCAGTTGAACTGATTGATCACATACCAAGTACTATGATTGTGCATAATCCCCTCCAGAAAGAATGGAAGTAACTATATTGTCTAGCTGAAAACTAACATTAAAAATACAAACTATTAGTGCAAAAAAGACATGAATTAAAACAGAACTGGAACAGAGAGAACAGTGATTAAGTGTCAGTTGGCCTCTAACAGAAACTGCATGCAAACCCACAATTTTTCAGTTTTATGATGCAAATGAATAAGCACTGTGCAGCATTTTTATTCTGGACCATTTTAATAATGCATACGTTATATAATTTGAATTACACTGAAAATGCTTTTCCCCAGATAAGAAAGCTGCTTTTAAGGTTTTGCCTATCTTGATGAGAGAAATGACTTATAGTAAATGTTCCACTGCTCCTTTAAACAATTTATTAGTGATAGAACTGCAGTAGTTACATTTTTCAGATCTATTTACCTGGCAATTCTGTGAAAGTGTGAATTTGCGCAAAGTGTGGTGTGAATAAGAAACTGTGTAATTAAATAAGTAAAGAAAATGTAAAGCAAAGAATGTGTTTTTTTCTACATTTACCATGTTGATATTTATGTATTGTAAATTAATCATTGAGAGTGAGATAGTGTCAACAAACATAGATTTGGGGTAATAGGTGGTGGTCACTCCATTTATTTAGCAACAAGACTAAATTTAAGTTGTTTTTTTAGTTAGTTTACCTTCATTGTCCACAAGTGGAAATTTGCTTTGATCCAGTCAGCATCATATAAGAGTGCATTCTTATACACTCACCTAAAGGATTATTAGGAACACCATACTAATACGGTGTTTGACCCCCTTTCGCCTTCAGAACTGCCTTAATTCTACGTGGCATTGATTCAATAAGGTGCTGAAAGCATTCTTTAGAAATGTTGGCCCATATTGATAGGATAGCATCTTGCAGTTGATGGAGATTTGTGGGATGCACATCCAGGGCACGAAGCTCCCGTTCCACCACATCCCAAAGATGGTCTATTGGGTTGAGATCTGGTGACTGTGGGGGCCATTTTAGTACAGTGAACTCATTGTCATGTTCAAAAAAACAATTTGAAATGATTCGAGCTTTGTGACATGGTGCATTATCCTGCTGGAAGTAGCCATCAGAGGATGGGTACATGGTGGTCATGAAGGGATGGACATGGTCAGAAACAATGCTCAGGTAGCCCGTGGCATTTAAATGATGCCCAATTGGCACTAAGGGGCCTAAAGTGTGCCAAGAAAACATCCCCACACCATTACACCACCACCACCAGCCTGCACAGTGGTAACAAGGCATGATGGATCCATGTTCTCATTCTGTTTACGCCAAATTCTGACTTTACCATTTGAATGTCTCAACAGAAATCGAGACCCATCAGACCAGGCAACATTTTTCCAGTCTTCAACTGTCCAATTTTGGTGAGCTTGTGCAAATTGTAGCCTCTTTTTCCTATTTGTAGTGGAGATGAGTGGTACCCGGTGGGGTCTTCTGCTGTTGTAGCCCATCCGCCTCAAGGTTGTGCGTGTTGTGGCTTCACAAATGCTTTGCTGCATACCTCGGTTGTAACGAGTGGTTATTTTAGTCAAAGTTGCTCTTCTATCAGCTTGAATCAGTCGGCCCATTCTCCTCTGACCTCTAGCATCAACAAGGCATTTTCGCCCACAGGACTGCCACATACTGGATGTTTTTCCCTTTTCACACCATTCTTTGTAAACCCTAGAAATGGTTGTGCATGAAAATCCGAGTAACTGAGCAGATTGTGAAATACTCAGACCGGCCCGTCTGGCACCAACAACCATGCCACGCTCAAAATTGCTTAAATCACCTTTCTTTCCAATTCTGACATTAAGTTTGGAGTTCAGGAGATTGTCTTGACCAGGACCACACCCCTAAATGCATTGAAGCAACTGCCATGTGATTGGTTGATTAGATAATTGCATTAATGAGAAATTGAACAGGTGCTCCTAATAATCCTTTAGGTGAGTGTATATAAGGCATGCAATAAAATACAAATTAATGGCATAGTTTTAGAATAGAATAATGGCTTATTACAGTAAAGCTGAATTTGTTCAGTTTTAATAATGGCTTATTACAGCAAAACTGAAATTTGTCCGATTTAAAAGTTCCATTACTGCTGGTATAAAATTATTTCTACTTCTATTTCTTTCCATCTGTTTCAGCAACTATTGCCACACAGAGCATAACATTTGGAAACTGTTATTTAAACAGCGTGTCTGGTCCTTTACAGTCTTAACCGCTTTTTCTTTTGCCTCTTTTGTTATGTAATTCTTGAAGCCCTAGTTGTGACTCTCCACAGACAGCAGACCATAGTTGGATTTTTAAGGCAGAATCCTGGTTTCTTGAAAATAATGGGCAGGTAATCTTCTGGAGTACTCCTTTGCTAAAACACTCCTATGCCATTAATCTATGCAGAAAAAAAATACCTAAACTTCATCATCAACCACAGCTATTCCTAAAATAAGCACAACACCTGTGATAATTTTCTAGTGTTTTATAAATACGTTAACTCAATTTGGCACTTTATTTATAGGTTTCTTTTAAAAGAATACACGAAGCACACTCTTTTCTGCTTGCTTGTGCAATTGAGCTCTGCAATAATAATAGCGCAGGTATTTTTACTTTAATAAGATAAGCATTGCGTTAGGTAACTTGTTACTTTGAAAAGTAATTTGACTACTTAACGTGCATTACTTTTAACGTGTTATGATACTGCTGTCAAGATTGTGTTACTGAGTTTAGCATTGTACATTCAGCTTATCAACATAAATTTATTTCTGAAATACTGAGACAGATTATTTCCACCGAAGAGAAGAAATAATGTGATTGTCTGAACATTTGCCTCCGGAAAATTATTTTTTGATCGCGTTTACCCATGGCACCAAAGCAAATACAGTACATGCTTATATCATATGAGACAAGGCTTACATAGGAGACATCCCAGACCTCAGCAAACAATTGACACCAACCCGATCTCCCATTCTTCCTAGTAGAGTCTTCTTTATTATGGTGGCATATCAGAAACCACAGTGCTCACCTTACTAATCAACACCACTTACACTCAACCCCCTCCTTCATCTTTTTCTATCTAATGCCTTTGATTCCTGTATGTCTAGTTATTTTCTTCTGATGATGATACCTGATAAGTGTTGAAAGTTCAAGAAGACTTTTGTAAGATATGTGATTCATTTCCTCCTTTGTGGATTCTATCTATCTATCTATCTATCTATCTATCTATGTATCTATCTATCTATCTATCTATCTATCTATCTATCTATCTATCTATCTATCTATCTATCTATCTATCTATCTATCATTAATTTAAACATATTTCAAAAATGTTTTAAAATCAGTTAATTGAGAGATATCTCTAAATGTCAGTTTATCTTGCCATAGAACTCATAAAAAACAGCATTTACTGTATTTATATAGCACGTTTTTATACAAATGATGTACTGTAGCTCAAACTGCTTTACAGGATGAAAATAGAAAATAAAAAGAAAAAAACAATAAAAATAAACTTAGGCAATACCAATTAACATAGAATAAAAGTAAGGTCCGATGGCCAGGGAGGACAGAAAAAAACAAACAAAAAAACTCCAGATGGATGGAGAACAAAAAAGCTGCAGGGGTTCTGAGGCCAACAAGACCACCCAGCCCCCTCTAGGCATTCTACCTAACATCAATGATCTAAATCAGTCTTCATTGTTTTCACGCTCCACGTGGAAGAATTAGATGGTGATGGTCATGTAGACCTGTGGCCTTCAATCCATCAATGTAGGGGCTGCACAGTGCTTTGATCGGGTAGTGGTGGTGAAGATCGAAAAACCAGAAAAAGAGCAGCAGAGAAAGTAGGGGTTAGTACGGATTTTGGAGCTATGAAAAAAATTATAATTAAATGAATATACAGAATATCAGGGTTAAACCAAAATGAAGCTATGAGTAAGCCATGTTAAAACCATAAATGTTTAGCAGTTTTTTAAAAGTGTTTCACCGTATTAGCCTGGCGGATTTCTGTCGGTAAACTATTCCAGATTTTAGGTGAATAACAGCAGAAGGCTGCCTCACCACTTCTTTTAAGTTTAGCTCTTGGAATTATAAGCAGACACTTATTTGATGATCTAAGGATTACGATTCAGAGTGTAAGGTGAAAGGCAGAGGAGTGCGTTACAGTAATCTAGCCGATTGAAAAAAAACTTTTGCTATATATCTTAAGTGAAAAAATGCTATCCTGCTAATGTGATTAATATGTGATTTAAAATTTAGGTCAGAGTCAATAATCACCCCTAAATTCTTTACCTCTGTCTTGACTTTTAAACCTAATGGATCAAGTTTTTTTCTAATACCCTCATTATTTCCATTTGCCAATCTCTAAGATTTCTTTTTTCTCCTTATTTAGTTTGAGAAAATTACTACTCATCCATTCAGAAACACAAGTAAGACATTGTGTCAGTGAACCAAGAGCGTCAGGATCATCAGGCGCTATTGATAAATACAGTAGTGTGTCATCAGCATAGTTGTGGTAGCTCACGTTATGCCTTGAGATAATTTGACCTAATGGAAGAATGTAGATCAAAAAAGCAGTGGACCCGGGATAGATCCTTGTGGAACACCATATAAAATATCATGTGTATTTGAAGTATAATTACCACAACTAATAAAGAATTTTCTACCTGCCAAGTATTACTCAAACCAATTTAAGACACTGCCGGGGAGGCCCACCCATTGACTTAGCTGATTTCTAAGAATTAGTTTGTAAGGGGTCCCCTAGCAGCAATGATTTTGGAAAATGAAGTCATCTACAAGAGTTGAATGAGAAGGTTTTAAGGCAACATGAAAGTGTAGAATTATTCAAGCGCAGCAGAAGAACTGGAACAAATATCTAGTACAACACACAATGAAAGTTTTCTACCATTCTTATTTATAATACACACTGATGACTTGCCACAAATTATAAAAATGGAAATGTGCACAGTGTGTCTTGCCTGTTACTGCCAGGTCTTCAGACAGTAAAGAGTTGGCCAAAAAATGCTACGTAATGTGCTGCTCAATAATGTGCAGCCGACTTTATGCAGTAAAATTAAATTACAGGTCAGGACAAGCTTCCAGAGATACTGACATGAGGTAAATGAAGAATGAATGTTGTTTCATTAATCCATTTTGTTTTACAAAAGAAGTGGTTATTCATAAAGAAAGAAAAGTGATAAAATTAAAAAAGGGCAAGTCCACTGTAAATGTCCCAAAAATGCAAAAAGAAAAGAAAACTCTGGAAGGTAATCTCATATATATTACTCTTCTGGTTCGTCCTGCTTCACTTCAAAACCGGTCCTGCCCACACGCAGCCAACATGGCATTTCTCGATTCCTATTCGTCCTCTTCCAAACCTTTCCCCACACTGCCTGCGGCCTCCCATACACCTTGCTATTTTTGTTATACTGCGACGGTTGTTTCCTAAACCTTTGTTATAAAATGAACAATCGTTTTGCACAACGTCATCTCTGTTCCAGGATCCGGCAACTGCCTGTTCCTATCAGCAAGTTATTTCTTGACACAAACAGTTGATGAAGGCAATGCACTCTCACTACGACATAGGACAGTAGATTTTGTTGCGTCACATTGGGACAGATGTGGAGACGTTTTTCCTGTTGTTCTTTCCAAGCACTGTACTGGCCTGCTGAGCTTAATACATCCAACAAGTACTCGAGGTGCTGCCACGTTGGTAAAGTATCTTTACCACCTTTGCGGGAGCCACCTGTGTCTTTACAACAGCTTCTTACACAGCAAACATCAGAAGGTAAAAATTCTCGTGAACACATTCAAGAATACAATTCTTCTCTAGCATTTGCTTCCATGGGTGCACAGATAACTCAACCTCCTGCCCATGGATCATACTGTTTTAAAATACACTGGCAAATTTATCACCAAATCTCTCCACTATATGCTAACACTTCTACCTCTCCAGGATATGGACAGTTGTATACACACCGCAAGCTACTGAAGTACGCTTACAAAATAAAGCAAACTCTGCATGCAGTGAAAATTTACTTCTCCAGCTAGATTCCATGCTCAGAATCATCAACCCCTTCGCTAAATCATACAAACACATCAACAACAACAACAACATTTATTTATATAGCACATTTTCATACAAACAGTAGCTCAAAGTGCTTTACATAATAAAGAATAGAAAAATAAAAGACACAATAAGAAAACAAAATAAATCAACATTAATTAACATCGAATAAGAGTAAGGTTCAATGGCCAGGGGGGACAGAAAAACAAAAACTCCAGACGGCTGGAGAAAAAATAAAATCTGTAGGGATTCCAGACCACGAGACCGCCCAGTCCCCTCTGGGCACATGCATGAAATCACTCAGTCCAATCCAACAGCATCTGTACAAAAGGTTTTCAAGGAAAATCCTGGGCAGGATTCACGATGATACAATGCCCCAACATGTCACACTGATGTTGCAGCAATTTTCGTTGGAGAAGATGGCGAACCCCCTGCCGAAAGGGACATTTGCATCTATCCCAAAGGCAACTCCTGTAAAACAGATTTCCACGCTCAATATGAATTGCGATCCTATGGTTTACCCACTTTTATTCCCTTACGGAAACATTGGCTGGCACAAAGATCTACAACATGTTCCCGATAAAAGAACCGCCAACCGAATCAGGCTTACTCAATGCCAATTTTACGCGTACAGATAATCAATGAGGAATACATTTAGTATTTTGCAGTCCAGTGGCAAACTGTTCCAGCAGTAAGTCGTAGATGCGTATGTTAAAACAGAGGGCGTGGGTCTCAGCTATCTCAGATTACATCAACAAGATCTGGAATAATACAAAGGACTATCAGACGCACTGCAAGCAAAGGCTGAAAATAACAGCGTACGTGTAGGCAAAATGATCATCTTACCGTCCACATTTCCAGGAAGTCCAAGATACATGCAACAAAACTATTGTATGTGGCTTTTTCTAGGGTTAGATCTTTCGACTCATTATCTGTCATCTCCAGTAAAATACCTGTTCACAACTGCGTCTTTCAAGAAGTATTTCTTTCTTCTTGATTTCTGAATTCCTTTCTCACCATTTTCCATTCCTATTCTTACATCGCCGTATGCTATGGTGGGTGTCGGCTAGTAATAATAATAATAATACATTTTATTTATATAGCGCCTTTCCCGTGCTCAAGGCACTTCACAGAGTTTAAGAGAGAACGGCAGGGTATACAGTATATAGCATTGTACTAAACCAGATAAATAAATTAAGAAGAGTAAGATAGTAAATTCAGAGAAAAGCCTAGCAGACAACATAATTGATGGTTTCGCACACACACGCAGGTTATAAGAGCATCTTGACATAGAGGTAAACTGACAGAAGGGTAATAAAGTCAGGTAGAGCTAAAAGCCTTCCTGAACAGATGAGTTTTGAATTGTTTTTTAAAAGAATTCATGGAGTCAGCTGATCTATTAATTTCGGTAGGTCATTCTTGAGTCCAGGTCCAGGTACAGTTGAAGGCCCTGTCATCCATGGAGTGTAGATTAGTGTGGTGTACAACAAGATTGCCAGAATCAGAGGACCTTAGTGGGCAGACAGGCACATAGTGATGGAGAAGGTCACTGATGTAGTTTGGTGCAAGGTCATTTAAGTCTTTGTCGGTTATTAGTAGAATTTTATATTCAATTCTGTAAGACACAGGGAGCCAGTGAAGGTGGAGCAGGATGGGTGTGATGTGCTTGCTGCTGCTGGTCCATGTAAGCACTCTTTTAGCTGAGTTTTGAATAAGCTGGAGCTGTGATATAAGATTAGAAGAGGCACCTGCCAGTAGGGACTTACAATAATTGATACATGATGTGATAAAAGCATGGACAAGTTTCTCAGCATTTGAAAAGGAGAGGAAGGAGCGAACATGGGATATGTTACAGAGGTGAAAGTAAGAAGGTTTCTTAATGTGATTTATGTGGGCGGAATAAGAAAGGGAGGAATCAAAAATGACACCAAGATTCTTTGCAGTAGAGGCAGGTCTGATGAGATCACCGCAAGATGGACTGGGAAGGAGCTTATTTTATTAAGTTGTACTTTAGTCCCAATTTGCAGGAGTTCAGTTTTTTTGCAATTTAATTTTAAAGAGTTCTGCTCCATCCAGGTTTTAATTTCGCTGAGGCAAGTTGTGAACTGAGAAAACTCTGATGAAGTTCCACTTTTAACATTGAAATAGAGTTGAGTATTGTCTGCATAAAAATGATAACCCAGTCCAAAGCTACGAATAATATGGCCAAAGGAAAGCATATAAATACAAAAGAGAAGAGGGCCGAGGACAGAGCCCTGAGGAACTCCTTGTGTGACTGGCGCTGAGCTGGATCTGCTGTTGCCAAGACTAACAAACTTTTGCCTATCAGTCAGATAGGACTTGAACCACTGGAGGGCAGTGCCAGAGATACCCAGCATGTTCTCCATTCTGGACATTAGAATGTCATGTCTGACAGTGTCAAATGCTGCACTGAGGTCTAACAGAATTAATATGCTGGTTTGTCCAGAGTCTGCTGCCATAAGCAAATCATTGGTTACCCGTAGCAGAGCAGTTTCACAGCTGTGCTGCGCCCTGAAACCAGACTGAAAGGATTCCATCAAATTATTAGAAGTTAAGTAGTTGGTGAGTTGGGAAGCTACAACACAAGGACATTTGACAGAAAAGGTAAGTGGGAAATAGGATGAAATTTGTTAAGATTGTCGGTATCAAGACAAGACTTTTTTAACATTGGGGTTACAGAAGCGATTCTAAAAGTGAGCGGCACAGAGCCAGTGTCAAGGGATGAGTTTATTATTGTTGTAACAGTCTGGATTATGGCATGAAGGCGGGATTTAAATAGTGTGGTGGGGATGGGGTCCAGTACACAAGTAGTCGGCCTCATCTTACAAAGCAGGTCATTAACAAAAGCAGATGTGACTGGTGAGAACTTAGAGAAGGAGCTGGATGGAGTGGGAAAACAGGGAAAGATATAAACAGGTGATGTATTTATGTGAGTTGAATTATACATCCATCCATTATCCAACCCGCTATATCCTAACTACAGGATCACGGGGGTCTGCCAGAGCCAATCCCAGCCAACACAGGGCGCAAGGCAGGAAACAAACCCTGGGCAGGGTGCACATACACACACACCCACACACCAAGCACACACTAGGGACAATTTAGAATCGCCAATGCATCTAACCTGCATGTCTTTGGACTGTGGGAGGAAACCGGAGTACCCGGAGGAAACCCACGCAGACACGGGGGGAACATGCAAACTCAATGCAGGGAGGACCCAGGAAGTGAACCCAGGTCTCCTAACTGCGAGGCAGCGGCGCTTAGTTGAATTATTTAGATCTTTAATTTTGTTATAGAAAAAGTGGAGGAATTTCTCACAGACTTCAGTAGAAGAGGTAGTTCGGCCTGATGTGGGTTCGAGTAGTTTATTAATTACAGAGAACAAAACCCTTGGGTTGTCATGGACACTTTCTATTATTCTGCCATAATGGGTGCTCTTGGCAGCAGTTATTGCTTCTCTGTAAGCTCTTTGGTGGTCAGAGAAAGCCTGGATGTGCATGGTGTGGCCAGACTTACATGTAGCTGTTATATAGATTTACATGCATGGGCTGTGGGTGTACTAAGAGAATGTAGAGTGGAGGAGCTCCAGCATGTTCCTGACACACCTTAAGACTGATGCCTTAGTTGTCCAATTTGAGGTTGTATTTTTAGAATGGTCATCTGACAGACAGCACTACAACCCTGTACATACTTTCCTATTGAGAGAAATTGTAATGTTAGCTTTGGAAAAGTTTATACAAATGATTACAAAAATTAATTTTGTTTAAAAACTGCTAAAGATTACTGTTATGATTTGGGTCTGTTAATTTTTGTCTGACTTAATTCTGTGTTTTTTTCTTATGTTTTTTTTTTCTTATTTAATAGGACTTTTAACTGTTTTTGACATCAGAAAATTATTTTACATTTTTTTTGTTTATGGGTGCTGTCATTTGGTGGTGTGGTTGTCATGGATAACCTCTGGATAAAGCACAGTGCATGATACCTTCAATACGACGGTCTAAATGTCCTACTTAACAGTTTCCAGATAATCAGAGATTACATATATGTAATGAATCTGTTTTTTGGTATTGTACTAACTTAAAAATTAGTCAGTTAAAATATTAGGAGTGATAAAAGATAAACTGGCAATGATCAATACCAGATTTAAGAAAGAATGTTCACAAAGCCAAATTGCTAATCAAAAATCAATGTCAAATGTTCAGAGCTAATTTCTAGAGTCACAAAAGTATGAATAACAATATTTCTATTTAAATCAATCTTATTAAAAAAATAATAAAGGTGCCATTTATAGCAGGGGTGTGCTTTATATTTATTTTTGTGTTTCTGGCTTCCTTGGTTTTGACAGTTTCATTTTTGACTGTTTGCTTGCTGATTATGACTTAGAAGAAAGACAGGACTGATTTTCCGGTTAACAAATCAGGCATGGAAACGCTGTATGTTTAATCTTCTGGTCACTGTTCTAACAAACATAACAATTACATCTACTTTTGGACAAAGACTCTGTGTTAAGCCAGACTCAAAAAATGCCAAAATGGCACAGTTTCACACAAGCCAAAAAAATCAAACACTCTTCTATGCGTTGGCAAACATCACAACAAATTGCATTTCTGTTCTATAGTAGACAATCAGTGGACTCTTTGGACTCACTTTTAGTCAGTGTCAAAATGTCCTTTCCAGTGTGAAACGACATAATCTATTGCATTCTTTGAGCTTACTCATGTTCTACTAAGAATTTTGAATATAGGATCAGGAAAAGTAGCAAAGTCAAGGATATGTGCCAGGGTTAGAACCGAGAAAAGAAATGGATAGTTTGACAAGCCAGAGATGTAAAACAAAAATCAAAGCCAAAATTTTATAAACTAGTCAAGATAATATTAAGGGATCAGTAAAAATCGAGCATGAAAGTTTGTTAACAAGCAGGAGACAGGGCTAAGCTGATGGTCAACGATATGTTTCATCGACGATGTAAGTGAAAATAGTTGAATGGAAATTTCCTCAAAGTGGCAAACTGCAGCCATCACTTTCTTTTTTAATCTTGTATGCCTCACAAGAAAGATATAAAGCATTCATATTTGTAGGAGGAAGTGCCTGAGAGTTCTGTGCTTAGCTCAAGTAGTTTATCAGGAGAAGGAACAAGGCACTGACTAAATAGAGTACTGACAGTGAAATAAACTGGTTACACTATACTGTACATCAAAGCAGTGCCATAATTTTTTTTAAAGCCAGTGCCATTTTCCTACTGCATGCACAACATACATTGCTCAACTTTAAGCTTTATGTGCTTTTTGCAGCCCTGTTGTTTGCATGAATGATAAAAGGCAAGATTTGTGCTGTAGACAAGGCATGATCATACACACTGAAGTATGATTTAACGGTAGAAACAGAATATCTGAAACCATGTCTGAGTGAGTAAAGTAATTAGTAACTTCTAGTTCCCTAAAAAGAAAAAAAAACTTCTGATTTCCTTTGGGCAGTCATTTATTCAATTCCATTTTTTGATGAGGCAAATTTCATTTTAGAATTTCTTCGAATACGGCATTGGGATTTATAGCAATTTTAAATGAACATGGATCGAAGTACCTCAAAATGATTGTAATGATATTAGCCAACACCACTATGTAAACTGAGTTGCAGCAGTCGGTGAGACAGCAAATTACCCAAGCTAAAATGCCTGCATACTATTTACAGTAAGTACGGACGCTTTCAGCAGTATGTGGGCAGAGCAGCTAATTATTCGTAATCCACAAGCATCTCTCCATTTCTCCACCCAAGTATGTGGAGAAGCTTTAGTAACATTAAAGGGACTATGTCTTACGGACTTTAATCCTGAGAGGTGAAAAGTAAAATGTATTTTAAAATGGGCAGGTAAAGGCTGACTGTACTTGACTGGACCTGTTCTTTTTCTGACCATATAGGGGCCTAACTTGCAAGATAGAACCTTTAGTTGAATATCATGAGTGGCAGGCCATACCATCTGCCCCACCTTTAAAACAGAAACAATCTTCAATTTATTGTCTGTAAACATTTTAGCAGAGTCATTCTCTTTCTTTAGATTCCCCTGAACCAGCTGCCATTTAGCCTTTAAGTCAGTAAGATACACAAACACACTTGGCTCAGATGAACAAATAAAAGGAAATCCAACTGTCTCGGGTGAAAAGTGTGTCACCACTCAAAAGGTGACATTTTCAGTGCTAAGAGATGTAACGTAATCCATGCAAATTCTGCTAGAGGCAATAGGCCACTCCAATCAGCCTACGAAGAACTGATTGTACATCATATGAATTTCTCCAAATCCCCATTCACCTGTTCAGTCTGTCCATTTCACTTGAGATGATACGCTGAAGCAAGTTTTACCATGCAGCACATACATTCACAGAAAAATCTTCAAAATCAAGACCTCAATCAGAAATAACGCAAGATGGCATACTATGTAGACACACTATGTTTTTCAAAAAGACATCTGCCAATTTCTGAGTTGAAGGAAACTTCTTAAGAGGAATAAAGTGAGCATATTTTGAAATTCTATCAACAACTATAGATATAACTGAAACTCCATTAGAGATAGAAAGATCAGTAGTGAAAGCCATAGAAATGGACTCCTGTGGGTAACTAGGCTCAGGAATAGGATTTAACAGTCCAATAGGATAAACATGAGAAGGTTTAGCTTGACAATACATCTCACAACCACCCAAATAATCACATTTTTGTACATTTTTTGCCACCAAAAATATCTCTTGATAATTGTCATCATTTGATTCACACCAGGATGACCAGATATAAGCAAGGCATGTGCCCACTCCACTAATTCTATTTGTGAATTTCCCCTTGGGATTAATAAAGTATCTATCTATCTACTCATTATTCTATGTCATTCTTAGTTCAGGATGGACATAAAAATTCCCCTTCTGGTATCTTAGTAGGACTGGGAGCACCATCACTGCATGGAAAGTGTAACAACCAATTTTCTTTCTAGTGGTAAGATAGGTTTGGGATCCAATGTGACCTTGTCTGGTTCACATAACCTAAATAAGGGATTTGCCTTCTTATGTCTACGCCCTAGGGTGGCATATAATCCATTATGCCTGTCAATCACTCAGTCATTTCACTTCTCTAAGACATGTAAGATTTTTATGATCCATTTAAATCATAAATGAGAAGGTTGTACCTTCCAAGCAGTGTCTCCACTCCTCTAAGACTAATTTAATAGTCAAATGTTCTCAATTACCTGTGTCATAATCCTGCTCTGCAAGACTGAGTTTTTTTAGAAAAGAAAGCTGGTTGGTGATTTAAGCCCATATCAGAGAACATTTGTGACAGGATTATCCTGACACTGAGACTTGATGCATCCACTTCTACTGAAAATGGTAAGTTAGGATCAGGATGTCTTAAAACAGGTGCAGTGGTAAACAAAGATTTTAGTTTTTCAAATGCTGTAAATACTGTAGGTTATGGTTCTTCTTGGTTAGAGAAGAAATAGGGACAATGACCAAAGTAAAATTTTGAATAAAACTACAAAAGTATTGGCAAACCCTACAAATTGTTGACCTGTTTTATCATTTTTGGCTGTTTCCAGTCTAAAATAGCCATAATCTTAGATTTATCCATAGCTAAGCCACTATGGGTCATCTTGTAAAAATAGTACAATACTTTTTATCTGGTGAAATTCACATCTTTCGTGCTTTACAAAAAAGTGATTATTTCATAATCATTGCAGGACCTTTTTGCCATGTTGAACATGGCTTTCATAACCTTTTGAAAAAAGTAGTATATCATCGATATACACTAATACAGAAATGCCCAAAATACCACACAAATATCATTAATAAATGAGTGAAATACTAATGGTATATTGGCCAATCCATGTGACATTACTTTATATTGATAATGACCCCTTCTCAGTTGCATCTAATAACAGACAGAATGAAATAAAACAGACAAATAGAAACAAAAAAGGTTAAGGTAAGGCAGTTAGATAATACATATTTACACCAAAAAGAAAAAAAATGGTTACAGGATATATATCAAAACCTTAATCATTATCTCCGATATTTCTTATTGAAAAGTCGTATGGCACTAGGAAGAAAGGAGTTTCTGGAGCGATTTGTGTGGGTTTGTGGCTGTCATAGGCTTTTTTTGGAATTTGGCCAATTCTGCTGATTAATGGTTCGAAAATATTGCTTGCCCTAATGGTTTCAGACTGCATGTCTACAGTAGAGTAGGTACCCTTCATGTTTATTGTTAGGCACAAGGATTTCTTGGTCCCCTTAAAAATAGTCCACCAACTCAACAAAGCTTAAATACTATTTACTTTTTTCAATATACCTTCAGCAAATATAGTAATGTGCCTACTTATGGCTCCATTTAGGAATGGCCATTTGGCCATATGTCAGATTGACCTTATATCAGTCACAATGAGGCTCTGTGAGCATGGTGTGCGTAACCGGTATTCATACTGGTATGGAGTAGCACAAACCGATCTTTGCATCTGTGTAGCCGCATGCTAGGTCCGTGTAAGGCAGTGTTTCCCAACCACTGGGTCACAATCTGGGTTGCCTCCAGTTAGTCACGGGATTCCATCATTGATTTGCATGTGTGTCACAGTTGTCTAAATGATCAGCATTCCTGTGTGATATGTTATCCCGTTGGACCCGCGATTGCACTCCTTTCACCAAGGGGGCAGTTTGCAATTGCTGCTAGTGGGTCGTCAATGAATTCAAAAAGGCAAAAATTTTGAGATTGAATTTTAAAGATTGAGAAATACTGGTGTAGGGAAAAGTGATATGGGCCAAATACAATATAATTAGCCATGTGGAACTGCCCCAATTAAACCAAACTTTAAAGGGCCCACCAAGAGTCAGTAAACATATGAGATCTTGTGATATCCCTTCTCTATTAAGCATCCTTTTTTAAATTTTCCATGAATGATTTTTCCTCATCACTTATGCCAATTTCTTTTGCCCTTTAGCTATGCGTCTTATCTTGGGTTGTTTTTCATTGTGGTGGCTCTGTAAAAACTTTCTTTCTCCCGCCATTAACATATAGTCTGAATTTTTTGTAATTGTTTTCAATTATTTTCTTTTTTTAAGGGCAGATACTGTAGTTTGGCATGGTTCTTTAACAATTTTTGATCTTTCGTGTTCAACACCTTTGTTTGTTCACCCTTCAGCAGTGCACATATGATTTACAAGATTCAAAACTTTTACTGGGATTAGCTCTCATTTATTTAGCTGTGCATTTGTGTAGTCTGCCAGCTTAGACGTGAGTAAACTATTTGAAGAAGACACAGAATAAAATAGCTTTCCATCTTAGTGCTATAAAGGACTGTGGCACTGTTAGTTTTTTACCTAGTTGTCCTTGGAAGGTTTGTAAATTCTTCATCATAATGTTCAATGCTATGGTGTTCTTTACATTGGTGTGCTACTCAGTTAAATTCCCTCTTCGAAGCAGTTTGTGTTTAGTTGACATCTAATTTTTGGTTAAGATTGTTTTTTCAAAGGGCTTGGCTAATTTTGCAAATTTTCCCTGTGTCTGAAGCATTCAGAAAAATTATAATAGTCCTCAGTGATTTTACACTTAAGTTTCATTCATGTGCTATGGGATTTTTTGGAGTTTCTATTTGTGGTGTCTGACCTACTCACTTTGGTGTGTTCACATTAATCTGTAGTCAGAATTTTGGGAGAAACATAAGGATACTGTTGATTTTCTTTCTCCAGCTAGATGATTCCCTATTCTGATGTATATCTTGACTCCAAGCTCAACACTCATGCAGGTATTAAGGACAATCTCTATAATCACCTCTGGAATCAATAATGCCCGAAGGAAGTCCTGTGGTTGTTGTTGTGTTAGAAACCACAGGTGTTTTTGCAACCATTAGAGTCCTCCCTAATGTAATGGGTTTAGATACTCTCCAGCTGGCCTGTTCTCCATGATATCAAGCTGGGGTCTATGTATAGTATAGTTAAGCGCCCTCTTACTGTCACATACTGCTTGGGTCTGGGAAGTTATGTTGATATGTAATTTTTCATTAGCAATCTCTAATTTGCTTGTTTATATGCTGTATATAAATGTTATAATGTTATTATAATATTGTAATGTTGTTATATATATAAATGTTGTTAAGTCCTGCCTTTGACTGGTAGGAGACCTCTTGGCATGCAATGCATGACACTAGCAGGCCACTCACTATAATATAGATAAAATTGTATTTGAGGAACATATTAAAATGATTTAAGCTGACTCTAACGTATGTTATCTAAACTGACTTTATATTTTTACATATAAACTGAATATATACTGTATATATAATAGAATTAAGTGACTTTGTCCAGGACACAGTAGCAAAGTCACCCTTTAGGAAACCTACCTATGACTTTGTATTTATTTCTTACTGTTCTTAAATAATACAGTGCTACTTATATCCATCTATTTTCAGAACCAGTAAGACCAATACAAGTTCACAAAGAGATAGAATTTATCCTCTGTGCACTGGACCCCAGCCTGGATGGGATGTCTTTCCATTGCACAGTAAATTTACTTATCAGTTTGCCTAAAAACCCATCTGTGGAGTGGTATAGAATAATAATTACTAAGTAAAAATATCAAATACCAAAAATGATGTGGTTAAAATGATTCTTATTAAATGTAACTGAAAAAAGATTCACAATTTAAAGGTACCAGAAGCATCAGTGGGCATTTGCTTCTGCAAGCAAACCCACTTTCCAACCAAATTCTTTGTGAAGCAAAACAATGCCCTTTTTAGGAAGCTCAGGGGTACAACACTACCATACAGATGTCAATAGTGCTAGGGACAGTGTAAACTTAAAAAAAACATTTTTGCATTTCAAAAAGCAAATTAGTTAAGCAAAAATCCAATTGTGGAGAACATAGAATAGGTGCAAGAAATGTGTGGTGTGGTCCATTGTGTGGTGGTGCTTCCTGCCGTAATGTTACATAACAAGAAGATTCAACAGCTGATCTGTCTCTGTAAGACTACAGTGGACATGTTTTTGTGTTAAAAACAAAGGCCCTTGTATGATGATAGTTCATGTAATAATCTACTACCATTTCAAATCTTTATTGCCTTAATGTTCCACCACCAACAGCCTGTTCACAACTCTCACAGTTCCTCTTCTACTTCTATTCAGTCTTTCAGCAAAAAAAAAAAGAAACATCATAATCTCTTCATGAAGCAAAACTGCAGCACAGCTAATTCTTTTGGGCTCAGCTGTTGAAGTACTGTGTCCTTCAGCTATACCTGGTATATTTATTCAGTCCCAGTTTAAGTACATACACTTAAATCTTCCCTTATTGTTCTTGTTCCAAACAATGGGAGAAGCACTTACCTCACTAATTTCTCTTTGCTTCATAAAAAACACTTCTGAATATTAACCTCATTATAGCCCCCTTCTCTGTTCTCTACAGTTTACAAACATGACCATCAGGTTAGTGCAAGATCCCTCTCCATCAACTTGCATCATTTGAATTTTTGGTACATGTACACCATGTCTTTATATCAGATTATCCCTGCTAAATATTTTCCCACCTACCTGTTAATTTCCCACAAAAATATCTCTTACTCTGCTTTCCTGTGAGAAATGGAAAACTCAGAACTACATGTTGTTTCCATTGCTGTATTCCTGCTATATTAATCACTTACCAATCTCACAGATTACTTACGTTTTTGGAAGGCATGCCTTTTGTGATTGAACAATCACTTTGTGATAAACACACTGATAATTTTGGTAATTATAGGTTCTTGTGAACACCCTGTAAAAACTCTTAGACATTTATGATATCACTTCATAACTGTCTAGTAGTTCGAGGTCCTAGGAATTGCGTAGTCTAATACTAGTAAATAGGTTAAATAAAATCTGGGCTAGTCTAACATGAACATGCATGGATCTGTGTGTGTGTGTATGTTCTGCACTCCATCCAGGGTTAGTCCTTGTCTTGGCCATGTTCCTACTGGAATAGGCTCTTGTGATACTATAATTGGATTAATCAGTTTTAAAAATGTATGGCTAAATGTAAAACACCACTATTACACAAACTGTATGGCAGAGAATTTATAAAAAAAATATTAACATGAATTAGTCCATGATTGTCCACTTCTACTGATATAAACCATCCTCACTTTGTCTGTCACTGCATAGTATGTAATCATGTCTGCCTTCTCTCGGAAAACAAACAGCTGTATGTCTCCTGTTCCGTGGGGACAGAATTCAGCTTCCAATTTTACTGAAATGTAGAAGTGCAAAATTACAGGGCAGAGTTAAGCAGAAAGAACTGGTGATGATTTTTCTCAACAAGGTCATATTGTTCAGATGGCAAATGCTGCCAGTCTATTAGTACTAGATTCTTTTAACATCTAATCAGTTTGTTCTCAAAGGAACTTTCCTGCATAGCTGGCTCACCAGGATACTAATATTTGCTATTCCTTCATGTGAAACCTATAAATAATCCAGTGACATCCACCATAAAATAGCAGTCCCAGGTGGTTTTCATTAGTGTTAAGATACTGTACTTCATGTCAATCAAGCTGAGGTATGATGACATCTTGAATTAAACATAATCCACTTTATTTAGAAAGTGATTGTATAGTCAGGTTTTTTGTAAACAAGGGCACAGTGATATTAATTCTCTGTAGCAACATAATGCTCCTGTATAATTTGATCTGCTGCTTCTAGGATTCTTGCTGAACCTGGGAAGCTACAAGAATATCATTCCTTCTTCTTGTACCTTTACACAGGCTTTCAGATAAGTTTAGTGCTGATTTTAAAACCTTCCTTCTATGATATAATGGTTTAAATGGCCTAGACCTTAATTACTTAATGAAACTTTTCAGTGTCTACAAACTGGAGTCTACATTATTATTTAAAAAAACTAGTGTTCATAAGGTTCCATGTAGGAGACTGAGCCCTTGGGTACAAGGATCCAAGCCTGTAGAATGATCAGCCTACTTATTTAAAAGAAACACCCATAATCTTAGTATTTTAGTCAAGATTGAAGACCAATTACCATAGTCTAGCATACCCCAATTAGAGCTGCTGATTAGGATGTTCATATTTCGACTCTTCTTGTTAGTCATTTTCTCAAAATAAAAGCTAGGCTGTCATTATGAACTTTATTGACCCTCTATGATTTTGTTTCTTTTGGTATCCTGTTGTGGTTACTGGAAACAATGTATTTATATTGACTACTCCTGCTGTTGGAAATTAATACTGGGAGGTGTACTTTAGTGGATGGTCCATGATGAGGTTTAGGTCATCAGACCTGTAACTGTCTGTAATAACTGATTGTGAACACCCCCACAGATCAAGAGTGGCGTTTGGGGATGGCAAGTGGGGCGACCACCCCAGGCCCCGCTCGAGCGGATTTGTCAAGTTATATTCTCCAGTATATATATTTGAGATGCTTCTAAGAGGAACCCTATTAAAATCTACTTCAAGGTCAAATTTTGTACATGTACGTCTTTGAAAACATTCCATACACCGAATATTAATGAACAAAAACATGTATTGCTAATGATAACTGGCTGACATGACATCAACGTGAGTTATGACTATGACATCCTGCATATTGAGACTCAGAGTATACTTATGGTTTGGGTACTTTTCTAGAAAGAGGCCCTGCTAATTTCGGCATGACACCACAATGCATTTTGCACTGTCGTGGTATTTTTATGAATTATGAATTGCACTTTTTTAATAGATTATATCTTTATATTTTGATTAAGTCTGCATGTTATCTTGCAAAAATTTAGCTGAATAGAACTTAACTTCAGTAAATCAGGAAAGATAGTCACTTTGAAAACCCACACAATCGCTCTAGAAATTCCATTATTCCTAGTGCCATACAACTTTTTAATAAGGAATATTGGAGAAAATGATTAAGCTTTGATATGTATTAACCTTAACCTGTCTTGTCTCTATTTGTTTTGTTTTATTTCTCTATCTTGTTATTAGATGCATCTGAGAGGACAAAATTCATGTTTTTTTGTGTAAACATGACTAAATAAAGAAACCTTGAACCTTGGTATGCTCACAATTTGTCATCACTGTCTCACCCTACAGTAGTACAGACATTGCAGACCTTAACCGCAGGTATCTATTTCTTACAGCAAAACTCTACATCAGCCTCCGTTTGTTATTACCTTTTACCTGTGTTCTTTGTATTTGATTTATTATGCACATTTGTGTTCAACTTATACAGTTAGATTTTTTTTCTAAATTTTAAAATCAATAACTTTCTTTTATTTTATATTTTCCTCAATTTAATTTTAGTTAAATATATTTTGCGTAGTTTTGCCTCTCAGGTTGATACTACGTGACTTGCATCATGTGAAACTTGATGGTATTTAAGATGGTGGGGCACAGTACACAGTGTCCAAAGTTTTGGATTTAAATAAAAAGTAAAATTGTAGCATAAATAGAAAGGGATTACAGGCCTCCCCCAATATATTAAGATAATCCATTTTTGAAAACCCCTTTATAAGGTGAATTTTTGTAATGGGAACACCTGATTACTATTAATTTAAATGGAAAACATTTTAAGCATTCCCAGCCCCAAAAATGTACCTGATTTTTATTAAAATAACACTGAAATACATGACAAAACATTAGTTATCAAAATAAACCCTCAAAGGACATTGCCCCTAATTAAATACTATTTAGTAAAGCTTTTTATCTTTGCTTTTCAAATGATTTCACAGTGTTTTTAGAGCCAGGATAAAAGCAACACACGTGACAACATGACTAAACCACAGCACGTGAATGCACAAGTACACCTCCAGTTTTGCTCTGTTCTGCAGGCTTCCATGAGGACAGTGTCCTATTGGCAAGGGCACTGAGAAGGAAAGTGACAGGGAGACACACATAGTCAGAAACAGGCAAAGCTCAAAAATCAGGAGATTGAATCAACAAAACTGTCAAAATACAGAGCAAATACAGGGTAATCAAAAATAGACAGATCACAGGAAAAAAAGCACAGACAACAATTTTGAGTGGGGTGCCATGGCATCATTTTGGATGACCTTTAAACCCATTGCCAATTCAGACACTATCAGTGCCACATCTATTGCTTGGAAGTTGCCATAGATATGGAGATGCAAATAAAAGAGAATAGTTGCACTCATCAGTATCCAAGATAAGTAAAAACATAACTATCGTAAGAGACAGTGTCTGTAAACAACATCAGCTATGAGAATGTCTGAAATTGGGATTGATCAACAGCAATACTATTACTAATAATAATAATACAGTTTATTTATATAGCACCTTTCTCATGCTCAAGGTTCAATGCCCAGACCTGCCTTAAATATCCAGCCACACTCTGTGTTGCAGGCTGCAGCAAGTACCTCTTGCAAACTGTGTAATAGGGTGTGCCTAAACATGGGTCAAGTTAAATGCTTAATACTGCCCATAATGCACAGGCATCGGTACGCCATTCCACATTCTGGTAGTGATAGTTGTCAGACTGCAAGTGCGATTTGTTTAAGATTAGGGTTGTGGGAGGGTTATCTTACTCAAATAATGATGACATTTGAGTAAACCAAGTTACATAAATGTGCAATTATCATCATGTCTCCACTGTCTAGCATAGACCTTGGCAGAACCCAAACATGTGACGTCTATGAAATGAAGATGGATTTTAACCCTGCCCATGTTTAGGCTTGTCCCATTCCACATGCTGCAGGTAGGATCTTCTCGGCTGCAGTAAGTTGTAAGGTGAAATACTTGTAAAGATGATCAGGTATTAGTGCTAGTCTCCGAATTGTTTTTCATAACAGAAAATTTAGTTTAATTGTGGCTTATAAGATGAGAAAGGGTACTAACAGACTTCCTTCATGTACACAAATTTTTACTAAACACTTTTACTATCTCTCGTTTCTTGCCTCTCATTTACTTTTGTTCCCTTTACCACATTTTGGCTTTGCCTATTTATGACTATTAGTTTGCCTGCCCTCTTAACCTTCAATTACCTGATTCAGTGTTCCTTACTAGTTCTTTTGGACATGCCTCTCATTCATATTGTGTTGTATTCTGGGCCCAAAACAAGCTTCAAAAGTAGCACATTTCAACACACAAGAGAGACACGCATCCTTGATTGAACATTAGTTTTTAATGAAAATATTGATCTTCTGCTGTTTGGATCATATTTCACTGATCAAATGACCTGACTTGAGATTATTAACTAGTCATATTATTTAAGCCATTATTCTTTGAGCCTCTTGGTCTGGCATAGATTTGTTACATTATCTTGTTTAATAACATTGTTAAATTAAGACACCATTTTAGTTATGAGACTTTGATTATTGATTGAGGCTGTAGAAATATGTGTCTAGCAACTTCAGAACTACACAATTTCCAGGTCTTATGTTTACTCTGAAATGCAGCTTGAGAGATGTGCAATCTACACCTGCCATTTTATTAAATGAGTCTCCAAATGTCAATCTCACTTTTGTTGTGTTGGTCTTAATGTTAATTCAACAATGTAATGTCCAAATGAATATGGCAGGTTTTAGATATAAGCTTTATATCTGCATTTACAGTCTTTTATGATGCTACTTAAGACTGAGTTAGTGCATCAACAGTTCATGTATAAGATAACAGGAACAATTAGACTAGATCATTGTGCCTTACATAATTTATCCTTTTACCTTTTTACCAACCATACACAACATTGCCAGGTAATGTGTTTTCAGTTTCTAATTCTCAGTGTAAAGAAATAGTTTTTGACAGAGTCTCTAACATATTGAACTGTAAATCACAAGTCATCAGGTTTATTTTCTATCAATGATTTACAGTGCATCCTTGAATCAAGAAGCTTATCTCTTCAGTGTGGAAAATATATCCTGTGAGGAAAAGTGTTTCTAGAAATCAGCAGAACAGAAGTAGGCCAAATGTGCGAGATAAGTAAGGATTATGCTCTCAGATTTGATTTTTATGTTAATTGGGAACACTGTGTGTGAACACTTTTCAAAGAGGGCTATCCAATGGTAAAGAAGTGCTGCAAAAGAAATGTAGCACCATGATTCAGGAAGACTATGTTTAAATGTGGAGGGCTTCACAGTCTTGAAAGGCTCAAGTGAGAGATAAATGTGCAAAGGAGAATGCACTATGTTAAAGAAGTACTCCAGAATGAATGGTGCCTTGCTTTTTGGAAAGATAGGGAGTGCTTTGCAATTTAGAAAGGAGCAGTGTAGTTAGAGATAGGGGGATAGAAAGTATGTGATGTAATACACTGGACTGCCCATTGTAAAAGAGGCTCTCCAAAGCTAAAGTGATTCAGAAAGCTGAGGTTTAAAAGCAGAGCAATTTGGCATTTATAGAGGAGCAGTGCAGTGACAGACAGAGAGAAGAAAAACTAAGATGTTATAAATATTACACTGTAACTGAGTTGACTGCACAATATGAAAGTGGCCCTTCAGAATGAAAGTTAGTGATTGATTAAGGAAGACCTTTGTGCCTTTAAGTACAGTGGGCTGACCAATTTTGATAGGAACATTAGAGTAAGAGATAGGGAGAGGATACAGAGGAAAAGCTTGTGAGGTCTTCATTTGTAATTATTGTGTACATTTTAAAATATAAGCATGTAATATTTTAATATAAAGATCTTTGATTAAAAGCATTTACCAAAAATACTGAGTGTAAATATGACATACACATGGTAAGTTTGCTCCAGCTGATGTTAGTGAACTGACTTATAGATGAGTCATAGGTGTCAGGAGGATAAAGAACAGTCCTGTATATCTGCTGCAGTTTCTCCTCAAATAAAAAATTGTCCAGTAACTTATATATGACCGTGTCTGAGTGCAGAAGCTTATGCAGTCTTTGAAATGTGCATGTTGTATACATTGATGCACGCAGTTTAATTGCCAATCACCTAAATTGTATTCAAAACAGTCAAGAGCTGGCTAATTAGGTGTCATTTGATTGTTACACTTGCTAAATGAGAATTCCACTACCCCTTAGTAAAAATATGTGCAATTTGTATCTTTGTGTTCATTCTACAGTTACTTCAAGTGAAAGATCTGTCCATCAGACAGAGACCAACCAACTCAGCACCTCCAAATGAGAAAGGACATATTGAAATGATGCTTTTGTAAATTAGAGTTCCGCTGTCAGTAACATTGTTTGCTGGTTTTGATACTTCACAGCTGTAGAGCTTGTGGCTAGTGGTTAACATCCCATTATTATGTTTTTTTTTTTATTTTAGCACCATTCTGGGTTTTAAAATACTCAAAACTCTAATTTTGAAATTTGTTTTTTCAGGCTGCAGGAATGACTTCCTCGCTTTAGACAGGTAAAGACAAGAAAGGATTATGGTGAAACACAATCTCTAACCCCCATCTGTGTTGTTTTGGATGAGGAAATTTAAAGCAAAAAACATAATCACTTCTGCCTTTTCCTCCCTGGTCTTATAAACTTTGAAGCCACCTGCAGTTGACATTCACTCTGGACCCTGATTTTGTTAAAGGCACAATTACCTTAAAGGACTGTTGGTCTCAATACTTTTCTGTTGTTGTTTCCTTATGAAAGAACTTTCACTTCTTAAACAGGACTTCCGCCTTGGTGCCCCAACACCATGTCTCTGTCTCTGGTCTCTCTCATACAGTAGTTGAGTGCATTCAGCATTAATGTTTCTGATACCCCATTTATTGGAATATATTTTGTAATATATTTAGTAATAAAATGCATTGCATTTTTTATTCTAACGGATGGCACATCACAAACATTAGCGATGCTGTTGAGAATCCTATACCAAATGCCATACAAATGAGGCAACAGAGAAAATAACTGAATACTGTATTAAAGGAAAATTTAAATAGAAAAATATAGGAAATAAAATGGATTGATAGATGGAGTACTAATCACATGCATGTCCATTAAACATTCTGGTAATCTGCCCTTATTAATGTAGAAAAGTTAGAGCAGGCATAAATAAACAATGTAAATAAAAAGGAAGTTCAATTAACAGAAGTGAGGAGAGCATGTTGGTCTCCCAGGACGAAATTGAGACCCCCCACGGCCAGACCATCAGCAATGTCCTTCCATATGACAGTTAATGGGCTCCAATGGGATTAACTCTCTCTCTATCAGCCTCTGTTTTTCAATCCTAAACATCTCTTTTTTAGGTTATAGTGTTGATTGTGTACATCATCTGTTGGAGTGAAAAATGCAGTGAATTTAATTAGTACACATGAAAAACAGCTTAGAGTGGTCATGCCAAGAATGTCTGCGAGTGAGCATGTTGCAAGTGATGTTGTTGGTATTATCACCTGCAGTTACACTCTGTTGAATTCATTTAAATTAGGTGACTCTTCTGCAGTTAGATCTAAGTGCTACAAAACAGTCTACAATTTTAAATTTTGATAATTACACAAAAAGCCTACATTTGACATTCTCTTCATTTCAGTATAGCTGATCAAATTACGCTGTGCACATTACAGGCTGTTTGCAGATTCTCTGTAGGTAAGAGATATGCGGTCATGAGATTCTCCTCTCATGGGATATAATACATACTGGCATGTTGCAAAAATACCCATCTCACATAAACTGCCAGTGCCTAGTATATGCCTGAAGCATAAACACAATTATGGTCAAAGTTTAAAACACCTAACAAAGGGGCTCAATTTGGAAATGTTCGGTAAATTTCAAAGTTTCTTCTATTCTCATCCCTGCACAGCTGTGTGACTCTGATCAAGTTATTTAATCTGCCATTTTACTGGTTTTACAAATATATGTGATTGTAAAGCTAAATATATAGCGACTGTACAGCTAATATGTATTGGCCTGGTGTTGAAACTGTATGAATTATACATTTATTCAATCTTTGCTTGTTTTCTTTGTCTTCATTTAACAACTTATTTTCATTTGCCTTCTAGAATCTACATTAAGTATTTCCTATTCCCTTCATAATTTTACAAGTCTTCTACTCCTGATCGATCTTACACTAAAGCAGTAATTATTGCTTGATTACCTGGAATGAATGATATAGTACAGACACAAGGCTGGAGGTGCAGTATATGAAAGCCAAACATTTGCTCAGTGAAGCTGAGCTTGTATAAAGCTGCATGTGGTAAGAACACCACCTGCATGATGCTGTGCCTCCAGAGGAAAGAGAGAACAGCATTAAAAAGCCTGCAACTAGACATGCCAGCATTCAAGGCAGTGTCTCCAAGGGAACTGTAAACCATACAGATGTACTGGTTGTGTTGGAAGAGGATATGCAGTGTTTTCCTAGAATACCTGAAGACATAAAGCCCAACTGGAAACAGGATTGCCTAACTATTTGTTCAGAAACAAAGGAGGCCAACAAGGCTGACAGTTTAGCTCATGGATGATAGCTAGCCTTGTTTTTAGGAAGCTTGATGACCTGGCAGGTCCCCCTGATGGGCCAGCATATACTGTAGTCTTTGACCTGAATAGGAGAACTCAAACTTTACATTAAAGGAATAAAATGCTGAAAGGTTTCCTTAGCTACCCAACTCTTTATGAGATGGGCAGTAAGGGGACACTATATAAGTAGGAATGTCTTCTGAAACTGAAAATTATCTCAGTGGAAAGGTTGAGATTTGAGGCTGAAGTTGTAAAGAGAATTCAGAGTGAAAGCTTAACTGGCAAAAGACAGAGGCCAAAGCTAAGACTGAGAATAAAATTGTAAGGGTAAGAAGATGGAAGGTGAGCAGAAGAATGTGTTGGTGTATTTTAAAGTAGGTTAGTGGGTATAATGATTGCAAATTTTCTTTTTTCCATAACATCACCAAATTTCAATCAAATCCATCAAGGATTTTGGGGTATTTAGTTTTTCTATTGTAGAGGAGGCTTATCCCTAAATATTGATATATTGCAAAGCCCCTTCTTTGTGGATACCTGCTTCCATAGATATTGCAACCCTGCCAAATTTCAGCTTGAATCTTTTTTGGCAGCAGTACTAGAAAATAATCTGAACACTTAAATGTGTTATAAATTTCCCGGTTCAATCCCAGTGTAGAACTCACTATGTGCCCCTGAGCAAGTCAGTGAACTTGCCTATACACCAGCTATAAAGAATAAATGACAGAAACAATGACTGAAAGTGTGTGTATGGATGATGATTCTAAGCTGTGTTAAGCTGGTTTAATAATGGATGAATGAATGTAATGGCAAAGCGTTTTGAACTTGTAAGTCATCTTGTAAAAAAAAGTGACTGCCAAATATAAAATATACTGTATAGAGTAATAAATTGTTTAATGATCAAGCTAATGTTGCACTATTCCAAATTTCCAAATATGCTCATTTGCTATTATTTTTAGGTCACTACCATATCTTTCATAGGTATGTGGTGTTAAGAGACTTTTTGCTAGTTTAAAAAAAAATCCTAAATATTTTATGATGGAGTAATATTGTTTGAAATATTGCGGCATTTCCAGAATTCAGACACTTGGTTCGCAGCCAAAACCAGGAAAACTGCCAAAAGCACTAGAGGAAGTGGTTTTGGCCAATGACATTGAATTTCCATTAGCTGGTCTGAAAGGGCTGCTTCTGCAAAGTGGGGGACCCCTTTTTGCTTTGTCATATTGGTTAATCTAGGGGGAATTTAACAAGGGCATAGTTGATAGCGGTTGTGAGTGTGCAGCCCTTTAAACTGAGAGCAGAAAAGAAAGCTGTATTATGGTTAACACCTGTTATACAACACTGCAGCATACTGACCCTGGTCATAGTTAGATCATTAGGTGCAGGGGTTCAAATGAACTGAACTCTATGCCATAGTGTAAACATTCACTTCAAACTTGTTTTGTTCACTTCCTGGCAACTATATTTTTGAGGTGAAGGACAAAAATTTGAGCTGGTATAGAGAAATGGTGAGCAGAGAACTGAGACTGAAGAAGAACTGAATAAGGACTGAATAAGAAGAAATAAGATCAGGGAAGGGTGTGTGTCATGGGAAAAAAGACATGGACTCTCCCCAGAGCTAGGAGGGGATCCAAGACACATTTAGTGGGAATGTTTTATGTCTAATCTTAAATTTGCTCCAACTATTATGTTCCCTTACTGGTGCTTCTATGAGGTTTGAGGGTCTGAGTAAGTTGTTTCATAATAAAAATCCATGATAAACATGTATTGTAGTGGTGGACAAAAAATGGTAGTGTAAAGCAGTGTTTCGTCAACATTTTTTTTACAACCCAATCTTGTCCTTCTTAGAGTCTTTGAGATCCTTAGGGGCAGATTGCCCCTTTGAGCATGGCTGCTGACAGTCATTGGCTCCCCGTTGGATCTCACCACAGACAGTCATTTCTCCCTTGGTTAATCATGGCCGACAGTTGTAGCGGGGCAGTGTTGTCTTCTTTAATTGCTAGCAACAACTGATCATAAGACACTTCACTGTATGAAACCCTTTCCCATTAAATACAGTGTTAGTCATGACCCTCCATCACCCAAAGGGCTGCACCCCATGACCAAAATAGTTTACGAAACTATGCAGTAGAGTATTACTATATTTTAAATGTTGTGCATCATTGATAGACTGAGAGCATGTTTGGTGATTTTTACTTTGTACCATTTGCAGGAATGTAGAAGTATTTTTTAAGTGAATACTCCACTCAAAAATATTATTGTATCAAAAACTTTGTGATGTTCATTCTCCTTGAAAACATGAGATTAAAAGTTTTTCACAACCATCACTACAAACAGCACAGAGTAAGTAACAAATGAAAAAATATTTTTGGGTGGTGTATTCTTTTAATAAAATATATTAACAAAATTAACAAAAATTATTGTTCCTGCATTCCAAAAACTATAGTTTGGGTTCATTTGGGTTTTCATATTGTTACTTTGAAGAAACAGCTTGAAATGAAACAGCACACAAGCATTGAGATATGAAAATCAAGTCGTCTTACATTGACACAAGCATTATATGCCTCTCTGAGAAAGTAGTGCCTCATTGGTTCAGGATCTAAATCAAGTATTATTTTAATGTGCTGGCACAAATGTTTGTAGTGTTAAAATGTCTGTCTGTTATTTGTCTAAACAGTACTTGTTGCAGTCATCATGACTAGCTGTTATTAACACCTCCCCATTTTCTGTTTCTTCCTTCTATCTTTCTGTGGCATTTGAAGTTCTGCTAATTTAAGTAACCTACCCATCCCGACCTGTATTAGAAACTAAATGGCCAAAAAGTTTTTGGACACTTGACCGTCACACCTATATGATTTTGTTGGACATCCCATTCCAAAACTATTGGCAATAATAAATAGTTGACCCTACTTTATGACTATAACAGCCTTCACTCTTCTGGGAAGACTTTCCACAATATTTTAGAGTGGGCATGTGGGGATTTGTATCATTCTGCCAAAAGAGCATTTGTGAGATCATCTACTGATGTTGATTGAGAAGACGTGGCTTGCAATCAACATTCCAGTTCATCCTAAACGTGTTCAATAGCCATCAGGACAAGGCTCTGTGTAGGCCACTTGGGAACCTCCATGTTCTAATGGGCCTAGGTTTGTACACTGGGGTACAGTTATGCTGAGACAGAAAGTGGCCTTCCTCAAACTGTTGTCACAAAGCTAGGATTGCACAATTGTCTAAAATGTCTAAATTGTTCTTCACTGGAACCAAAGGGCTTAATCCAAACCCTGGAAAACAAACCCAGACCATTATTTCTGTTCCGCCAAACTTTATAGCATCCACTCTGTTGCATAAGAAGGTGGCATTCTCCTGGCATCTGGCAAACCCAGATTCATCGTTCAGGCTGTCAGAAAATGAAGCATGATTCATCACTCCAGAGAACACGTTTCTGGGACTTTACATGTCTCCAACCAATGCTTGTCATTGCTCCTAGTGTTCTTAAGCTTGTGTGCAGCTGTGCAGCCATGGAAAGTTGCTTCATGACGCTCCTATTTCTTGTGCTATGTGATTAGCTGTATTGCAGAGTTTGTTTTTGATAACAATTTAACTAATTACAGATTTTATTTTTCCTTTATGATTAGTTATAAGAGGCACATTTACCTACAAAGTAGGCTCCTGGAAAGTGCCAGCAGCATGGAGCCACTATGTCTCTGGATGTGTCTCTGGATGTTTTGGTTTTGAGTGTTGAGGTTGAGTGTTGAGGCTTGTCACTTGTGTTGAACCTTTGATTGCTGGCATGCCACAAACCTTCCCTTCCTTTGTGTCTGTCGAGAAGGAAGTCCATTTAAATCAATGTGTGTTGTGGCAGGGTTAACAGCATAAAAAGAGGGTATGCAAGCTGGCTGTGCAAATGAGGAGCCTTAAGAGAATTAAGGTCCCTGCGAAAGTTCAGGAAGCTACATGCCATGCAAGTAGACTTGCTAACAGGTATGCACGTGTGCAGGAGTAGAGACCATAGACAACAGGAAGACATCCGCCTAAAACAAGGCTATGTGGATAAAACATCACAATGGCATTGCCAATTGGTTTATGCTGGGTCAAAGTTAGCAATTGTTCAGATGAACTGAGACATGCTCAGTAAGGGTCATTGTTTGAAGGTCTAGCGTTGGAGAGAGTGACTGCAGATTGAGTTTTGTGTAGCAGCTATAGTGAGAGCATTTTTGTGCATATATACCATATATACTCATGTATAAGTCGGGTCTTGAAACCAGAAAAATTGATTATAAAATCAAACCCTGACTTGTACGTGCTTTCAAAAATGTGACACTTTATTTTTTTTTAACATCTTCTTGCCTCCTCTAATCTCACACCAGTTTCTCAGACACATTGAATTTTCTTGCAGCAGTGCAGTTACTAATTTCTTTCGCTACTTCAACAACGTTTAATTTAAAACCAGAGAGTGTGAGATACAAAAACACAAAACAGTGCAAACGTTGCTTCAGAATACTTTGGGTATTACCGTGTGGTCACGTAGACACAATAGGGTGAGAGAGAGAGGTTAGGAGTATGCGCTGATACAGCGCATTACCACAGCTACATAGAAAAAAAAGGTAGTGTGCTCCGTGGTTACTCTCTCGGTTGGGCGTTAGCATATCATAATCCCTTGTACCAATAGTGTGAGTTTTCCGCATTTGACTCATACGAGCGACTTTTTAAAATACCAAAAATTATACTGTAAAATCAAGTTCTGACTTATCCGTGGGAGAACCTATCCGCGAGTATATAGGGTAGTTTCCACTGAGTTTTTTTTTTTTTTGTCTTTTGTGCCTGTGCTATTTTTTCTTCACTTTTTGCATTTGCTAACTATTCTTTTTTGTCCTCTTTAATTTTTTTGTTTTATATGAAGTAGAAATAAAAAGACTTGTTTTTTTGTTTTATCACTTTTATTTTTCAAGACACTGTATATACTGTAAATATTCACCTTCACTTATTTTTGTTGATTTTTATAAATATTCTGTGTCATTTCAGATGACTGTGCTTTAAGAATTATTATTTTCTTGCACTGAAAATAAAAAAGCATTTGTTTTTCCACCACTGCTCCATTAGGGTACATCTACAGATGCTTGGGTTTTAAAGAAGGATGTAGAGTGGCAGGACATAGGGTATCACATGCTGTTGTTGCTTCCAGAGGCAGTTTAGAAAAACTTCTGATTTTTATGTGTTATTCGCGTCAGCACTCAGTAGCCATGCTCTATTAGTTTGTGCAGTCTACCACTTCATGGCTGAGCTGTTGTTGTTCCTAGATGCTTCCAAATCACAATAGTAGCACTTATAGTTGATCAGGGCAGGTCTAGCAGAGCAAAGTAAAACGCTGAAAATCACTAAGCTTCAATATGACCAATGCTACTGCCAATATTTGTCAATGGAAATTGCATGGTTATGTGAAGGATTTTATGCACCTGTTAATAAGTGGTACACCTGAAACACATAAAATCAACAATTTGCAGTGGTGTACTCACACTTTTGGTCATATAGTGTATGGATTCATGGTAATTTGGTGCCTTTGGCGACAACAGTTACAGGCACAGCAGCAGACCATTGTATTGTTGGACCACACATTTATGCTATATTATGTATGTAGGTGGATTGTAGAATTAAAGGGTGTATAGCGCTCTGAAAGTGACTGTGGATCACCTAGTATATACGATAAAACAGTTACGATTAAGAAGTACCCCAAAATGCTCAGAGTAAATCAACTGTGCTCTGTGGTGCCTTGCTCATTCATTCATTGGATGCAGGTTCTGGTTAACCTTTTGTCTGTATAGATGCTACAGCACAGGAAGCACTATAAAGTGGGGTTTGGATTTGGTAGACAGGGCATGTACGGTATTCTGATCAGCTTCAAAGAGTAGAAGTTGATGTACATGTTAGTAATTATTCAGCTGAAATAATAATTCATAATGCAACTTCTGGGTGCAGTATAAAGGCAGCTGCCTCACTCCATTCAGATAGCCAAAGTCGGGTCTAAGAGGACAGAGCTTGCAGGAGCTGCAGAAGAAAGAAAAAAGTAAAAGGGTCTGAGTATTGTGCTGATTAATGCATGGTGTGGTGTAAATAAGGAAGAATGTAATAAATGTGTGTGCTTTGGTCATCATGTGTCCTTGGCATCTGTCTATATGATCCTCTATATATATATATATATATATATATATATCCTATATATATATATATATATATATATATATATATATATATATATAACTATTAAAGTATATCAAGTGAGGGCCAATTTTTACTTTTGGAAAGGAAAGCAAATCCCATTGTGGACAAATCCCAGAGAAAATAAACTCCTGGGCCCATGGTGCATAGGAAAAGCTGAATCACAGTCTTATTTGCAGCAATTTCTCTGCTCAGCCTTTCCCTAAACATTCTATATACTTTAATTCTATGTGAGTGATTAAAGCCTGTTTGAAAATCCTTCTTTTTATATGTAAAGTGGTAATTGCTTCTTCCCCTCACGAGACAGGCAATGTTTTGTGTGTTGATCAGACAATAAACTTGTACTTTACCTCACACAAAGCATTAATGCATACACTCCAGGGTGTGTGCACTGTGATCACAGACATAAGACCTTCTTGAAATGTTTAGGAAAGGTACTCTAGGAAACTGAGTCTGTAACTATAGAGTTAGAATAAAAAAGTTTTAAAAACAGTTTTAAATAAAAAAATTTTATACAATAAAATATTTTTAAATGTTAATCATTTTTGCATATTGCCTTTTTTTCTCAGATAATTAAAAATGTCAGGATGTACAGTATCCTAGCAATGACATAGTTAATTCTAGGTGATAATACATTTTTTTCTCCAGATACTTTCTCTTTATGATATGCATCATGTCAAACCTATCCATCCTTCCATCCATTTTACAAACCAGCCTAGCCAAATTCTGCGCTGGGGGACTCAATGTCTGTCTTAGCAGTATAGTGCACAAGGTGGGAAACAGACCTCTGAGTGCTAATTTATTCCAGGACACATTAACACACAAACAAACAAACAAACAGTTGTAAACATGTCTTGTAATTGATGTCCAGGGTTGGAGCATGTTCAATGCAGGTGGTAGAGTCTGTGGGCACCGATACCTTGAAGTTGATCAACTGGTTGGATTAAATATTTCATATAAATTATATACAGTATACACTGTACAATTTATACTTTCTGTCAGAATTTTTAGTTTGCACACAAGACTTTCATTATACTGCGGTGGGTTGGCACCCTGCCCGGGATTGGTTCCTGCCTTGTGCCCTGTGTTGGCTGGGATTAGCTCCAGCAGACCCCCGTGACCCTGTGTTCGGATTCAGCGGGTTGGAAAATGAATGGATGGATGGATGGACTTTCATTATAAGTAAACACAGATTTTTCTAAACTTTCCGAGTACATATATCATGTATTAATAATCTTATTTTGTAAATACTGTAGTTTCTATTTATTTCATTTTGGACTTTAAAAACAATAAGCAAAGAATGCACACTGCCAAATAATTAAAACCAGTAAATCAGTGTAAAAACTGCATACTAAATTATGAACGTCATTCTTTTCAAATGGAAGGTGCCTCACAGATACAGTATTCTGGGTTCAAATTCTACACTATGCTGTCTGTGTGAAGTTGGTATTGCCTTGCCATGTCTCTATGTAGATTTCTCCAGGTACTCTGCCTTTATTCCACATTACAAAGACAGGCAGTCTAGATCAATTGGCAATTCTAAATTGCCCCAATAAGGCTGAGGTTGGCACACTGGTTAAGACTATTTCGCTGCCTTATACCCAGCTGTGCTTTTATATACAGTAGCTCCCGGTGACTCTGAATAGAATTAGATGGTTTAGAGAAAGTTCTGTGTGTATGTGTGTGTTTATGTGCAAGAGTGTGTGTATATACTGTATAATGTATATTTAGCGCCTCACAAATCCAGTGTCCTTGATGTCTATTTTTTTCTGTATCTAGTCATTGTCTGTGAGTAGTCTGAATGTTCTTACTGTGTTTGTGTTGGATCCCCTCTTGGTACTCCATTTTTACTCCCACATCCAAGAGACATGCTGGTGATTCCAAATTTGGCCTGTAAAATATTTATGACTTTGAACAAGGGTATGCACAGTATGTGAGTGAGCCAAGGCGATGGACTGATGCTCTATCCAAGGCTGGGTTGCACCCAGAGCTGACTTGCCCTGAAGTGGATTAAACTAGTTATATACATATATATGTTATATATACAGTTTTTTAATGTTTTGTGTATTTATGTATTTAAATACAGTGCACCTATACATGAATATTCTGT
This sequence comes from Polypterus senegalus, assembly GCF_016835505.1. Classification (NCBI taxonomy): domain Eukaryota; kingdom Metazoa; phylum Chordata; class Cladistia; order Polypteriformes; family Polypteridae; genus Polypterus; species Polypterus senegalus. The sequence goes on from NC_053161.1 coordinate 139,996,151, forward strand.
ATATATATATATATATATATATATATATATATATATATATATATATATATATATATATATATATATATGCAGTCGTATGTATTAAATTTGTTATTTTATTTCTACCAAATGAGATTTTGACCTCAAAAATTCAGCAAGGCTTTTGGAAGTTTAACTGGAACTCTGGGGTGGTGTAAAATGTTCCCAAATTCCCCTCTGTTGCTACTGACAATTACGACGGATTCATTCAGGATTTGTTCAAATAATTATTTTCCCTTCTGTAATGCATGTTCCTGTACAAGCGTTCCACAGCTCTGGAATATTCATCAACCCGCTGAGTCGGAAAGATTTCTAATGAGTTCCCGGGGCTGAAAGTGTATTTTTTTCCCACTGGATCTTCCTAAGTGATATTAAATAAAGCCAATCCACACAAACAGATTAGCTGTCAACTGGTTCTGCTCTGTCTCTCCAATCTGCTCACAGGTCTTTGACAAGGAGGGGCACAGAAGAAGAGAAAGAAAGTGGCACAACAAAGACATGCAGTCGGTGAATCCAGGTAGAAAACAAGTCTGGAAGTTGACTTTGTGAAGCTAAGAGTCCAAATCTGGAAAAGCAAAGCAGACTCCACCCTGCCACAGAAAATCCCCTCCCCAAACCCCTTTGCCACCATGGCTTTCACCTTATCGGAGATCATGGCAGCCAGAAGACAACAACATGGAGGTCGAGTAGCCGTCGATGTGGATGAATACAGCACCAATCCAACTCAGGCCTTTACCTTTTATAATATTAACCAGGGACGTTTTCAGCCTCCACATGTGCACATGTAAGTTCTTTTGCTTTTGTTTACTTGCTGTATCATGCCAGGTTTATTATTTTGACATGCACAGGCCCAGTATGGAGAACTACAGTAAAAATATGGTTTCTTTGACTTATTCTGAAAGGCTGTCAATATGAATTGTGTAAGATTTAGTGACAATGCATATAAATAATTTTAACTTGTTTTTTTCTGACTCTAGTATTGTATTTGAAATATATGTTAAAATAATGTGAACATGCTGAATTCAGAAAAAAACTAAAAAACAAATTCTGTCCAAGGTTTTGCTTCTTGTCCTACCACTTTCTTTTGAAGAAGAATTCACAGAATAACTTTTACAGAATAATATTTATGTTACATTCCCAGTCTGTGCAATGGCGGTGCTAGTGTTGTAAACAGTTCTTCTGAATGAATTATCATATAGTCATATGAAAAAGTTTGGGAACCCCTCTCAGCCTGCATAATAATTTACTCTACTTTCAACAAAGAAGATAACAGTGGTATGTCTTTCATTTCCTATGAACATCTAAGTACTGGGGTGTTTTCCAAACAAAGATTTTTAGTGAAGCAGTATTTAGTTGTATAAAATTAAATGAAATGTGAAAAACTGGCTGTGTAAAAATTTGGGTCCCCTTGTAATTTTGCCGATTTGAATGCATGTAACTGCTCAATACTGATTACTTGCAACACCAAATTGATTAGATTAGCTTGTTAAGCCTTGAACTTCATAGACAGGTTTGTCCAATCATGAGTGGTAAAAGGTATTTATGGTGGTCAGTTACAAGTTGTGCTTCCCTTTGACTCTCCTCTGAAGAGTGACAGCATGGGATCCTCAAAGCAACTCTCAAAAGATCTGAAAACAAAGATTGTTCAGTATCATGGTTTAGAGGAAGGCTACAAAAAGCTATCTCAGAGGTTTAAACTGTCAGTTTCAACTGTAAGGAATGGAATCAGGAAATGGAAGGCCACAGGCACACAGTTGCTGTTAAACCAGGTCTGGCAGGCCAAGAAAAATACAGGAGCGGCATATGCGCAGGATTACGAGAATGGTTACAGACAACCCACAGATCACCTCCAAAGACGTGAAAGAATATCTTGCTGCAGATGGTGTATCTGTACATCGTTCTACAATTCGACGCAATTTGCACAAAGAACATCTGTATGGCAGAGTAATGAGAAAGAAGCCCTTTCTACACTCAGGCCACAAACAGAGTCGCCTGATGTATGCCAATGCTCATTTAGACAAGCCAGATTAATTTTGGAACAAAGTGCTTTGGACTGATGAGACAAAAATTGAGTCATTTGGTCATAACAAAAAGCACTTTGTATGGTGTAAGAACACCGCATTCCAAGAAAAACGTGCTGCTATCTATTGTCAAATTTGGTGGAGGTTCCATCATGCTGTGGGGCTGCGTAGCTAGTTCAGCGACTGGGGCCCTTGTTAAAGTCGAGGGTCGGGTGAATTCAACCCAATATCAACAAATTCTTCAGGATAATGTTCAAGCATCAGTTACAAAGTTGAAGTTACGCAGGGGTTGGATATTCCAACAAGACAATGACCCAAAACACAGTTCGAAATCTACAAAGGCATTCATGTAGAGGGAGAAGTACAATGTTCTGGAATGGCCATCACAGTCCCCTGACTGTGGGATAATTTGAAGCAGGCTGTCCATGCTCGGCAGCCATCAAATTTAACTGAATTGGACAGATTTTGTATGGAAGAATAGTCAAAAATACCTCCATCCAGAATCCAGACACTCATCAGAGGCTATAGGAGGCATCTAGAGGCTGTTATATTTGCAAAAGGAGAGTCAACTAAGTACTGATGTAATATCTCTGTTGGGGTGCCGAAATGTATGCACCTGTCTAATTTTGTTAAGATGCATATTGCATATTTTCTGTTAATACAATAAACAATTAAAATAGACTAGAGGCAATAATCTATTATTTTATCAGTTTAAGTGTTGGATGATCAAGTTTTTAATTGATTCAGACAAAAACTGAATTTAAGGTATCTTATTGACAAGAACAGATAGATATGTATAAAAGCTAAATTGACTGACTGATTGTACTTTTAATTACAATTAATTTTTATTGTTGTTATTTTACCATTTTATATGAAGGTAAGTTTATGAAGGATTTGCATATTGAATCTCATTGTACCATACAATAACATTAAAGGAATTCAATTCAATTCAATAGAAGAGAGCACGTGTTTATAGATGATGAAGACTGCCCTCTGTCGAATTAGATTTCCAGGCACTATCTTCTTGGAGCTCTTGATATCATTTTTAAGATGAAATGCACAGTTGCGATGTGAGCGTGGAAATGGGCCCTGAATCTTTTCTTTGAAATGCCTGAAACTTTAATTAATTTTGTGCGCCACATAAATGTGCAGCCTGCAAACGTCAATGTTTTTATCTAAACCCTCCAAAATGTAGTAACAGTATAAGATTACAAGATGTACTACAGGGTAAAATTGTACTTATATGCAAAATTCTCTTTATTGCTACTAATTACATGTTTACAATTAAAAATAATACATTTTCCTGTGAATTTGTGTTTTCCGAAGACCATCAATGGAACCTAAGGTCCTTCACTAGAAAAAGAACAAATTATTTTCCAACAGGAATGTTTTACTCATGTATGCAGCATGTTCAAGAGTAAGGAACATCATTGCACTAATAATATTACACCCTGGAAAAAAGTACAAATATTATAAACATAAAGTACTCATTTGGGAAGGCAAATCAGGGAAAGGGCAGGGGCAGAACAGAAAGAGGGCAAGTTGCTTATTTATTTTTTTACCTAAACAAGTGTAAGCACCAACATAATAATAGGCTCCTTAGCTATAGTACCTGGCAATACGATACCAAGGTTAAAGCTATTGGAACAATGTACTGCCTTTACTTGATTACAAATTTCCCCCAAAAGTTCAGAAGCAGTGTCTCAGACAGTGAACATTGTGAGCTGGAATGTCAAAAGTATCAATCACAATCTGATGAGAAAAAAAGTATTTTCTTACCTAACAGGTCTAAATGCCAAGATCATATTTTTACAGGAGACACGTTTAATAAATAAAGACCAGTTTTGGTTGCAAAGAGATTGGTTTGGCCAAATCTTTTACTCCAGCTATACAAAGAAAACTAGAGGTGTGGGAATCTTAATATATAATACAGTCTTATTTGTAGTATCAGACATAGATGTCATGGTGATGATTAATTGATTTAAATCTGATTTTGATAAATATCTACACACCTAATGTGGATGATAGAGATTTCATTCAAAATGTATTTTCATCTATCCTAATATACTGTAATAATCTATAATAATCAATCTATTCCACAATAATAAAATTATTATGATGGGAGGCTTTAATTGTGTTGTAAATCCAGACCTGGATACATCTTCAACTACAGTGATGATAACATCTAATACTGCACAAACAATCACATAGTTTGTAATATATCATAACATCTCAGACCCACTGAGATTTTTAATTTAAAAATTCCTTCTTAACATCAGTAATTATTCAAGAATAGATTATTTCTTTATAGATAATGATTTATTGCCCACTAAAAAATCGTACAAGTACAACGCTGTTGTTATCTCCAAATACGTCCCACTGATCATGGAGCTTAAATCATTATGCCCTACACACTCATTTTGTACTTGATGTCTTAAACTCATGTCATTAACTGATGAGAACTGCACAGAATTCTTTTCCAAGCAAAGTGATAAATTTTAGAGAGAGATGTATCCTCAGAGGTTTCTGCAAGAATACTCCTTGATACTCTAATGGCTTTTTTAAGATGACAGATTATTTCATATCTTTCCTACAAAAATAAATGTGAAACCAAGAATATATCAGAGCTAGTCACCTAAATTACCAGAATAGATCAAGAATTTGCCAGGTCACCAAATGAAGCACTGTATAGGAAAGACAGGTTTTGCAATCAGAATTTAACCTCTGGACAACAAAAGAAACAGAATAGCTCATCTTTAAATGGCAACATCAATTCTATGAACACGGTGAGAAGGCTAATAAAATCTTAACTCAACAAATCTACAAGCAGGAAGTTCATAATACAATAACAAAAATAACCCACACAGATTGAAATAAAATCATAAAAATATAATCCACACAATTAGACATTACTATAAGTTCTTATATTCTATTTAGTTTAAAGAAGACGCAATCTAATGAGTTTTTTGATGCATTACCATAGCTAATTACTTTTAGTACAGAGGAACTGGATAAACCTTTGACACTCTCAAAATTACTGGATGCTATAAACTCACTCCAAAGTGGGAAGGCAGCAGACCTTGATGGCTAACCAGTGGAATTTTGTAAAATAATTTTCAAACAAGTTAGCTCCACTATCATTAGCAACATTTACAGAAGCTAGACAACAAAATCCTACCTCAAACATTTTGCCAAGCATTAATTATCATCTTTCCAAAGAAAAATAAGGACTTCTTACAATGTGGATCATACAGACCAATTTCACTTCTGAATAATGATGTTAAGATATTCTCCAGAGTTCTAGCTAGAAGGACTGAGAAAGTGCTTCCTTCTGTAATACCATAAGACCAAACCAGATTTATTAAAGGCAGACACTTAACTTCTAATCTTTGATGTTTATTTAATGTAATAAACTCACCCATAAAATCTAACACACCAGAGATCTTATTATCTTTGGATGTTAAATAGCATTTAACATAGTATAATGGAACTACCTATTCACTACACTGTACAAAGTTTGGTTTGCCCCAAATATATATGCATGGAAAAACTACCTTATACCAGTTCAGAAGCTTACATCTGTGTTAAGAACTTTTTTAAAAAATATATAGATTTTATTGTAACCATTCCATACAAACAGATCAATTTTTACAAAAAATTGGATTGAAAACAAATCAAACCCCACACCTGAGAAAGAGAGCATGGCCAACGGAGTAAAACTTAAAGCTAGTAAAAATAAATAAATTGATGAGTTTAATAAGTGGATAAAGATAAATGGAGAAGAAAAAGAAATGGGAAGAGAATCTGCTTCCTCAGTGCTTTAAGAGTGTATTCTAAAATGTTATTGATTAGATCCTGCCAGGTTTTGAAAAAATTCTGTACAGATCCTCTAAGTGAGAATTAGATTTTTTCCAATTTCAAATAATATAAAACATCAGTTACCCACTGACTTAAAAGAGGAGAGTTAGGATTCTTCCAGTTTAGCAAGTAAAGTCTGTGTGCCAATAGTGTAGTAAAGGCAATCATTGTTTGTCCTTCTCCACTTTAGGCCCATCTGGAAGTACACCAAACACAGCTGTTAATGGGTTAGGAGGGATTGTGACACTAAGGCTGTCTGATACGCATTTAAAGATTTTTGTCCAGAATGTTGTTAATTTGGTGCAGGCCTAAAACATGTGACCAAGTGGGGCTGGAACTTGATTGCAGCATTCGCTGGTTGGATCTTGCCCTGGAAACATTTTGGACAATTTTAAAAGAGACAGATGTGTTTGATATATAATTTTGAGTTGAATAATTGTATGCTTTGTGTTAAGAACATTATGTCAAAATACTTCAGACTGCTGTAGAATGTGGTACTCCACAATGATGCCCACTATTACCATTGGTTTTTGCAGTCGTCATTGAGCCATCCACGGGAATTACCAGAGAAGGACTTGAACAGAACATATAACTATATGTAGATGATATGATATTGTATGTATCAGACCCACAAAATTCCGTGCCAGTAGTCCTTAATGCACTAGCATTAAATTTCAAAAGACATCTGGATTTCAAATTAATTTTGAATAAAAGTGTGCTTTTTCCAGAGAACTCTCTAGCACACAATATTAGACGGGACATCTTCCCATTTATTTTAGCAGATTAGTTTAAATAGCTAGGGGTAAACATCACAAATAAATATAAACACAATTTCACTATCAGTAAATGATATAAACAAGATATGAACAGATGGTCTACTGTCCATCTCACATTAGCATGGAGAATCAATACTGCCAAGATGAACATCTTTACTAAGCTTCTTTTTCTATTTCAAAGTAGCCCCATATACATTAACAATTTTTTAAAGAAATTAGACTCAATTATAATCTAATTTATTTGGAATTTCATACATCCACATATCCAAAGGGCGACACTATAAAGATGTAAAGCAGAAGGTGGCATGGCACAATGTAACTTTCAGCTTTGCTTTTGAGCAGCAAATATACAAACTGTAATGACCTGGAAATGGCACAAATTAATGAATATACACAAGCCTGCTCAGAAATAAAATCTAGTAAATCTAGTAATCTAGTAAATGCAAATTATTGTCAATGTACTAATAATCCAATTGTCCATCAATCACTTAGAATATGGAACCAATTTAGGAAGAATTTTAAGGCAGAGAAGCTCTTATCTGTTGTACCTGTACATGACAATCACATTTTTCTACCCTCTCACACCTACACAGTAGTAAATGTTTAGAAAATGTCTGGGTTTAAAACACTTAGAGAATTGCATATAGGTAATTTTACATCTTATGAACAGTTATGCTTCAAATGTAACTTTCCAGCAACACTATTTTTTCACTACATTCAAATCAGAATCTTTGCTAAACGAAACCTGCTCAATTTTTCCTACCTCCCACCCTTTTCTATTCCAGGAGAAATATTGATCAGTCTTATAGATTGTCATTCATTTATAAATACATTTTAAAGTCTCTTCCTTTCAAAGATACCAGGGTACGGTGGGGAATGGATCTTACCCTTAACATCTCAGAAAAGCAGTGGAAGGCTGCCAATGCATAGAATTCACTCTAGCTCCATATGCACAAGGCATTCAATCATTCAACTTAACATCTTTTATTGTAGATAGATTAGATAGATAGATAGATAGATAGATAGATAGATAGATAGATAGATAGATAGATAGATAGATAGATAGATAGATAGATAGATAGATAATTTATTAATCCCAAGCGGAAATTCACATAATCCATCAGCAGCATACTGATACAAAAAACAATATTAAATTAAAGAGTAATAAAAATGCAGTTTAAAACAGACAATAACTTTGAATAATGTTAATGTTTACCACCCCCAGGTGGAACTGAAGAGTCGCATAGTGTGGGGGAGGAACGATCTCCTCAGTCTGTCATGATTGACAGGAGCCTGCTCAGCGCCCGTCGCTCTACCATGGATGTTAAACTGTCCAGCTTCATTCCTACAATGCCTGCCTTCTAATAAAGTATAGTCGGCTCTGTCCTCTCTTACACAGAGCATCAGTATTGGCAGTCCAGTCCAATTTATCATCCAGCTGCACTCCCAGGTATTTATAGGTCTGTACCTTCTGCACACAGTCTCCTCTGATAATCATGGGGTCCATGAGGGGCCTGAGCCTCCTAAAATCCACCACCAGTTCCTTGGTCTTGCTGGTTTTCAGGTGTAAGTGGTTTGAGTCGCACCATTTAACAAAGTCCTTGATTAGCTTCCTATACTCCTCCTCCTGCCCATTCCTGATGCAGCCCACAATAGCAGTGTCATCAGCGAACTTTTGCATTTGGCAGGACTCCAAGACATATTGGAAGTCTGATGTATATAGATTGAATAGGACTGGAGAAAGTACAGTCCCCTGCGGCGCCCCTGTATTGCTGAACACAATGTCAGACCTGCAGTTCCCAAGACGCACATATTGAGGTCTGTCTGTAAGATAGTCCACGATCCATGCCACCAGGTGTGAATCTACTACCATCTCTGTCAGCTTGTCCCTAAGGAGCAGAGGTTGGATGGTGTTGAAGGCGCTAGAGAAGTTCAAAAACATAATTCTTACATCACCACTGCCTCTGTCCAAGTGGGAGGGGGATCGGTTTAGCATATAGATGATGGCATCTTTCCCTCCCACCTTCCCCTGGTATGCGAACTGCAGAGGGTCGAGGGCGTGACGGACCTGTGGCCTCAAGTGGTGAAGCAACAGCCACTCCATGGTCTTCATCACATGTGATGTCAGAGCGACAGGCCGGAAGTCATTCAGCTCACTAGGACGTGATACAAGATGCACATTTATCTAGTTTAAAATTGTCCAAAATGTACCCAGGCTAAGATTCAACCTGTGAATGTTGCAGTCTAGCTCCAGCCTCACTAGGCCATATGTTTTGGAAGTGCACCCAATTAACATTGTTCTGGACAAAAATCTTTGAATGTTTATTAGACAGTCTTGGTGTCACAATCACTCCTGACCCATTAACAGTTGTGTTTGGTGTACTCCCAGATGGGCCTAAAGTGGAGAAGAAAAAATGGAGTGTAATTGTCTATACCACACTACTAGCACATAGACTTATCTTGCTCAACTGAAAGAATCCCATCCCGCCAGTTATGAATGGGTAACTGATGTTCTATAGTATTTTAAATTGGAAAATGTCATGTTCTCACATACAGGATCTGTTGAAAACGTTTGAAAAATATGGCAAGATCTAAATAATAACATTTTAGAGTGAGCATTTATTTTGGGGAAAAGGACTTTGTTCCATCTTCGTTGTTTTTAAATATTTGCTCTTGCTGTTAGTTGATCATATGAATTTTTATTCTCTTCAAATAAAATAAAGTAATAAAAAATAAAGAAAAGTACTTCTGATACATCCATTTTAACTGATGGCACAAAAACTAAGGACTATTGTCTTAAGAAATTACCCGGGCAATGGAGGGTAATATAACTATTGAATTAATAACGTCTGTATTATTCTGTGTTTTTTCTTCAGTTCATAGCATTCTGATGTTTTAGTAATGTATACAGCAGTACTTGCAAGGATTGTGCCGGCAAATTAGTTGTTACCTTGATATTTCATTGTATTGTGATTAATAAGGGTTTCTTTTAGTACCTTTTCCCTCACCACTTCACCGATTATTTTGTGGGTTGCCCTCATTTACCAAATTATTCATGCACTGACTAAACAGCACTGTCACCCTGATTGAATAGGTCAAATTCTCATCTTTTTAACACTTATCACCTGGGAATTAGAAGATTTTCATGGCCATGAGACAAATTGAATTAAACAAACTTAAACTTTGTATATATTGTAGTGAACTAAGGAAACCAACTAGTTTTGAGAGATGGGAATTAGGTGGTTAATGTATATGAAAGTAAATGATAAAACTAATCAGCATAACACAACATGATCACTTAATCTATGTACAAGGAAAAATGAAGTACCTGAAGAAAAATATATACAGAGCCTATGTTTATGTGCCATCTCTACACAAGCATTGACCAGTCACAGGACTGAAACCCAAAGACTCAAAAGTCAGCTGCTAGTGAAAGTAAATCATTTTAAAACATGCTAAACAGTGCAGTGAAACATGCAGTTATGCTTTAGCTTCAGAAAGGTAAGGTGAAAGGCAAGCAGTAGCTTAGGCAGCTTTGACACAGCCAGTAATTTGTTTTCATACATCTTCCAGACTAGCTGCTATATTGTGGCTTGCTATTTGTGAAGCAACGGTGCATGATTAAGACCTGTGATGGACCCTTTTGCACCAAGCACTTGGGCTAGACTCAGTGTCCAGTGTTCCTGCACTTGATTAAACAATTTCAGAAAATAGATTGATCAATGGATGGATGGATGAATGATTTATATCAATACCAAGTACTGTACCTACTACTGTAAAATAATATGCATTCATAAGAACTGATCTGCATGCTCATTTTTCCTTCAGCACATGTGAATTTACTACTAAATTAGCTCAATGAAAGAATTATTAAGATAGTATATTCTAAGAAATTATTATTGTTATGGTTCCTACAACTCATATACATTTTTGCCTACACAGCACATTAGATTATGGTACTAAGATTATTGTATTTTCTGCTGATCTCTTATCTATCCCAGGTGTCTTACAAGATCAGTATTCATTACAGTAGCTTACATGTTTTTTTTTTAGCAATTTGAGCAGGAAGATAAATGACTGGCACAAGGTCACACAGTGATCCAAAGGCAGGGATTGAACAGGCAGCCTTGTGGGAATGGAGCAGAGTGCCTTAAGCACTAAACCATTGAGGAAAAAAACAATAGAGAATATACATGTAGCTATTAAAATGCACAAAGCTAAAATTAGAACAAACCAGAAAAATTCTCCACTCTAACCAATGGACACTGTACATGGATAGTGGCCTGAAAAGAACACTCATTAAAATTGACTGAAGTAGTTCTGTTAATTATTATATGAAATAACTAATGGGTGTCTGCTGTTCCTTCTTGGTAGGTTAGTGGGTTATTGTCAGGTATTATACAGTATATTATATAGTAGATAAGCTGATGCACATTATAGTCAGGTCCAGATAATTATAAAAGGAAACAGGAGTTTTATTCTTCTTAGGTTAGTTTTCCATTTCAGATGCTATGAAGGAAATACTAATATTGTTGCTTACTCAGCCCAATCATATTCTGCCAGATAGCAACTCTCCACCAAACACCTTTCTGTACAGTTGGAGCCAAAAGTTTTAGGAATGACACAAGTATTGGTTTTCACAAAGTATGCTGCTTCGGTCTTTTTAGATGTTTTTGTCAGATGTTTCTAAGGTATACTGAATAACAATTAGAAGCATTTCATACATTTCAAAGGCTTTTATTGACAATTACATTACGTTTATGCAAGGAATCAATATTTGCAGTGTTGGCCCTTCTGTTTCAAGACCTCTGCAATTCATCCTGCCATGCTGTCAATCAACGACTGGGCCAAATCCTGACTGATGACAGCACATTCTTGCATAATCAATGCTTGGAGGTTGTCAGAATTTGTAGGTTTTTGTTTGTCCATCTGCCTCTATTGGATTTTAGATTTAGATTTTTAAATTATTTATTTATAAAGATAGATTTAAAACAACAGAGGCTGCGCCAAAGTGCTGTACAAAAAAGCATTAAAATAAACACAATACAAACAATCATGCAAAAGCAGATTAATAAAACAACAATTATAACATCCACCACAATCCCATCATATACAGTGAAAGAGAGAGGAAAACAAGTAGGTCTTAAGCCGACTTTTAAAAACCTCGATAGAGGATATAGTCATTCCACAGCCTAGGAGTAACAACTGAAAAAGCTTGGTCTCCCCTTGATTTCAGCCGAGATCTTGGCACTACAAGGAGCAGTCGTCCAGATGACCTCAGTGCTCTTGGTGGCACATAGGGGAGAAGGAGATCACAGATATATTTTAGAGCGAGACCATGCAAGGCTTTAAAAACAAACAAGATTTTAAAATCAATGTGACACCTCACCGGTAGCCAGTGGAGAGAGGCTAAAATGGGCCAGGTGTGATCCCTTTTTCTCAACCCAATCAAAAATCTAGCTGCAGCGTTCCGAACCAGCTGAAGGTGTGACAGAGCAGATTTTGGCAGACCCACATATAAGGAATTACAATAAGCAAGGCGAGATGTAATAAAGGCATGAATGACTGTTCAATGAGTGCAAGTTCTTAATAGGATTAAATTCTGGCGAGTTTCCTGACCAGGGACCCGAAATTTGGATGTTTTGTTCCCTGAGCCACTTAGTTATCACTTTTGCCTTATGGCACAATGCTCCATCATGCTGGAAAAGGCATTGTCTATCACCAAACTGTTCTTGGATGTTTGGCAAAATTTGCTCTTGGAGAATGTTTTGGTACCATTCTTTATACATGGTTGTGCTCTTAGGTAAAATTGTGAGTAAGCCCACTCCTTTGACTGAGAAGTAACCCCAGGATGCTTTATTGTTGGCATGACACAGGACTGATGGTAGCACTAACCTTTTCTTCTCCGAACAATCTTTTTTCTGGATGCTCCAAACAATTGGAATTGGGATTCATCAGAGAAAATGACTTTACCCCAGTCCTCAGCAGTCCGATCCCTGTAGCTTTTGCAGAATATCAGTCTGTCCCTGATGTTTTTTTTGGAGAGAAGTGGCTTCTTTGCTGCCCTTTTTGACACTAGGCCATCCTCCAAAAGTGTTTGCCTCACTGTGCGTGCAGATGCACTCACACCTGCTTGCTGCTGTTCCTGAGCAAGCTCTGCACTGGTGGTGTTTGTAAACGTTGTAATACCACAGCATTTGCAATCGGCCTGGCAAAAATATTCAAATATCCAGTGACACTGAAATGTACCTTAACTATCATCAAGAGATCCAATGTGTTCCCTGGAAGCCCATCCTACAGAATTATCAAGTACTACAACCACCATTGCTATCTTAAATCTGAATTGCAGTATGGATGTTTAGATTTACTGGATTCGCACAGTATGCTGGTCTTGCCATCAGCATGTGTCCAGACAGTGTTTTTTCAGTGCTTGTGTTGATCAGTCGTTTGTAGCTGCACATTTTTTTCCCACAGGAGTGGAACTTGATATTGTGGCACCTGCTGTACCCCGTCTGTGAGAGGATGTAATACATTGTATGTTTGATACTGATTGTTTTCAAGTCATCAACCAAAATCAAATCCTAGACAAAAGACAGCCTGAATAATCAAATACTTGATTAATTAAATAAATGCATATAGTTATCCAGCACAAACTATCACTGTGTGAAAATCTAAATCATATAATGCCACATTTAAGCAAATTCTTAAAGAGATCAGAAAAAAATGTGTTCTTATTTTTTGGAAAGTGCTACAAAGCCATTTTAATGACACTGGGAATCCACTGAATCACACTTAGTGTCATAAATCTTTAAGTGGAAACATGTGGAACAGTAGTGAATCTTCCCAGGAGTGACTGGCCTGCCAAATGTACACTATGTGAACAGTGTAAAATCATCCAGGATGTCACAAAGGATCCTAAAATGCGTCTAAAGAACTGTAAGATTCTCTTGTCTCAGCAAAGGCCAATATTTATTACTGAAAAAAGGTAAAAATGAGTTTTATCATGCAGCAGCAAGGCAGAAGCTGTTGCTAACTGAGCATCTATCTTTCATTTGCCTGGAAGAGCCCAGTTAATCCACAGTGCTTTATGGACAGATGAGACAAATGTGGAATTTTTTGAATGCCAGTGGTCCCATTACATCTGGTACAAAATTGGGGTGGCAGCATAAAGATGAAAGATGCCTCACGCCTGGACAAACTTGTTAAGAAGGCAGGCTCCATTGTAGGATTAAAGTTGGACAGTTTAACATCTGTGGCAGAGCAACGGGCACTAAGCAAACTCCTGTCAATCATGAATAATCCACTGCATCCACTTAACAGGATCATCTCCAGGCAGAGGAGTAGCTTCAGTGACAGACTTTTGTCACTGTCCTGCTCCATTGACAGACTGAAGAGATCGTTCCTCCCCCACACTATGCGACTCTTCAATTCCACCCGGGGGAGTAAATGCGAACATTAATTTTATTTTAATTCTTTTCATTTTTATTACTATTTAATTTAATATTGTTTCTTTGTATCAGTATACTGCTGCTGGATTATGTGAATTTCCCCTTGGGATTAATAAAGTATCTATCTATCTATCTATCTATCTATCTATCTATCTATCTATCTATCTATCTATCTATCTATCTATCTATCATTGCATTTCACAGTAAGAACATCATGGCAGCAGCTAAATGTGGTGGTGGCAGTGGGGTGGTGTGGGTGGTATGGTAGTAAGGGGGTGAGGGGATGGTTTGCTGCTTCAGGATTTGGGCATCTTGTCTTAATTAAAGGAACCATGAATTCTGCTGCATATCAAAAATTCTTAAGGAGAGACTCTGACTATCTGAACCTAAGCTAAATTTGATCCAAACTACGAAATCAGCACCACATCAGAATGTTTGAAAAGAGATCAAATTAGCATTTTAGAGTGGTCTTGGAAAAAAAATCAAACCCAACAGAGATGCTGTGGTGGTACCACAAGTGAGCATTTCTTGCTCAAATATTTAGAAGTGCTTCTGAGTTAAAGCAGTTTTGAATAGAAGAATGGAATAAAAGCTGGTCCACAGTGCTGTGAAAGACTTATGTCAAAATCACGATAATGTTTGGTTGTAGTCATTGCAGCTTAAGGAGGCACAATCAATTATTAGATTAAATGGGACAATTACTTTTTACACTGTTCCAGGTGGTATTGGATAACTTTGTTCACTAAATAATCTAAGTAAATATGTTATTTGTTCAAAAGGGTGGCTTTTATCTAACATTAGACTTTGGTTGAAGACCAGAAAGCATTCACTGTCAAAAAATGTACACAAATAAGAAATCTGGAATGAGTGAACATGTATTTCAAAGCCATTTAGATGAATTACAGTGCAGCTTACAAAACAAATATGAAATTTATATAATTTTCTGCTTGCAGCATCTCTCATATGTGTGATTTATGTCATATGCTTTGCATCTTGGATCTTTGTTATGAATGTATTATGGAATATTTCATAAAAAACTATTTTGATGAATCTCAGCTAAATGAATGCATAGTTATGGAGCCAGAAACTTTCTATAATTAGGCCAAAACGCAAAAAAATTTTTTTTTTCCATAATTCCAGATATATTTTAATAGTGACCATGAACAACACATTTAAAATTGCCTTCACTGTGAAAAATTTGTAGGGACTTGGAGCCAGTAACAGAGTAATAGCATGCCTATACAAGTCAGTATAGCTGTAATTTTTTTTTTTTTTTATAAAATATAAAACAAATCCTTGTGTAGACATGAGATAAGTAATTGGGCAGGATGTCTCAATGATATAGTAGCTTTTTATCAAAATGTTTCCATATTGTTTGTATTATTTACCACTATGCCTCCCAGCTATAGCATTTGCATGAATATTTTGTACTGCAATGTGCACTACTTATTGAGAATGTAATTTCTTTTAGTGCAGTGACCTTACTAGAACCTTTCTTAGGTTATATAGCACGATCTTTAGGTTATATAGCATGATCTGTGGAGTACAAGTCCAAGGAGGTTATGCTCAACCTTTATAATGCACTGGTGAGGCCTCATCTTGAGTACTGTGTGCAGTTTTGGTCTCCAGGCTACAAAAAGGACATAGCAGCACTAGAAAAGGTCCAGAGAAGAGCGACTAGGCTAATTCCAGGTCTACAGGGGTTGAATTATGAGGAAAGATTAAAAGAGCTGAGCCTTTACAGTTTAAGCAAAAGAAGATTAAGAGGTGACATGATTGAAGTGTTTAAAATTATGAATGGAATTAGTACAGTGGATCGAGACTTGTATTTTAAAATGAGTTCATCAAGAACATGGGGACACAGTTGGAAACTTGTTAAGGGTAAATTTCGCACAAACATTAGGAAGTTTTTCTTTACACAAAGAACGATAGACACTTGGAAGAAGCTACCAAGTAGTGTGGTAGACAGTAAGCGTTAGGGACTTTCAAAACTTGACTTGATGTTTTCTTGAAGGAAACAAGTGGATAGGACTGGCGAGCTTTGTTGGGCTGAATGGCCTGTTCTCGTCTAGACTGTTCTAATGTAAAGAATGTCATTATGGTATGGGTCAATGGTTATTCAGGGAGGGGAAAGAAATATCAAAACAGGCAAAAACTTTGTTACTGATTTTTTGACCTTTTTGGGTGGTAAATAACCACCTCCTGTCCACCCTTAGCCATACCACTTGGTGTAGATGACATTCTTGAACTTGCAAAATATTGTATTTTTCAGTATGTAGAATTTTTCAGCTTGCAGTAGAGCTGCAGACTGACTGTGGTTAAATAACATTGAGCCTATCTTAAAAAAATATAACTATCCTCCTCACATCCTCAGGCTTTAGGGTCAAAAAGTTATTTAAGTTAATTAACAAATTGAAGAACATGTCAGCCATTACATTTTCAGGGCCATGCAAGATAAAAGAACAAAAATAAAAATAATGAAAATATTTGAAAAGCCATAGAAAAACAGAAGGGTATGGCATAGTGGCTCACAGGTTAGTATTTCAGCCACACAGAGGGACCTGGGTTTGATTCTCAACCAAGTCACCATCGGTGGTGGAGTTTACACAGTTTTATTTTACTCAGCTTCCTCCCACATCGACAAGATATACAGCTCACAAAATCTTTTACCCATTTACATTGCTTAGGCATATGCCAAGTAGAAGCCACATTTTTAAAATATCACCAACCTTATTGGTATAAAAACAGAAGCATAGTGGTCATTCTAGATTTCAGGCTCTATAAGTAAAATAAAACATTATTAATTAGTAAATATAATTGTAACATGGTCCTTTGATTTCCAAATGGCACAGCTGAGTTCAACTTTATAAGAGTTATTTTTCAAGTACTTTTTAAACTACAGCAATATTTTTATTCATTTGACTGTTATACAAAATGTTTAAAAACAAATGTTTATAAATTAATATGGTAATGGTAACACTCATGTGCTTTATTCTCTCTGGCCTTTTGTTGTCTTTGCTTACCAATGTTCATTTTGAAGAATGTTTAAACTGAGCACTACAGGAATCTATTGAAACTATTTATGTAATAAATTTATTAAATCATAATATAAATCATCTGGAAACTTTTATAAAAATGTGCTTAATGACCTCTGAAGAAAGTCATATAGACAAAATGAGAATAGCAACAGAAAATTGTAATTGCAAAATATACACCCATCCATTACAGTGTCCCGCTTCATCTACCGCAGGACCATCATTAGCCTTATGCAACAGACTTAGAGTACTGGAGAGGACTGGAGTATTGTAACAACTGGCTGTCTGTAAAAGAGTATATTTACTTACTTATTGCACATATTTGACAAGTACATGCAAGCAGCAATTCCTTGAACTGTTTCCATTTTGCAGGATTACTGTGTTTTGTCTGCAACAACAACAACAACAACATTTATTTATATAGCACAATTTAATACAAATAATGTAGCTCAAAGTGCTTTACATGATGAAGAAAGAGAAAAAAGGACAAAGTAAAAATTTAAATAAGAGAACACTAACATAGAATAAAAGTAAGGTCTGATGGCCAGGGAGGACAGAAAAAACAAAAAAAACTCCAGACAGCGGGAGAAAAAATAAAATCTGCAGGGGTTCCAGGCCATAAGACCGCCCAGCCCCCTCTAGGCATTCTACCTAACATAAATGATCAGTCCTCATTGTATTCAGGGTTCTCATAAGGACTTTATGATGACGGTCATATGGACTTCTTGCCTTTAATCCATCAATGTAGGGACATCACGGTGCTTTAAATAGGTAAAGTAATGTGTTTTCAGCAGTGTTTTAAAGTGCTCCACTGTATTAGGCGGGCAAATTCCTATTGGCAGGGTATTCCAGATTTTAGGTGCATAACAGCAGCATGCCGCCCCACCAATTCTTTTAAGTTTAGCTCTTGGAATTCTAAACAGGCACTCATTTGAAGATCTAAGGTTACAATTTAGAATGTAAGGTGTCAGGCATTCCGAAATATAAGATGGAGCGATATTATTTAAGGCTTTGTGAACCATAGGCAGTATTTTAAAGTCAATTCTGAATGACACAGGTAACCAATGTAGTGACATCAAAACCGGAGAAATGTGCTTGGATTTTCTTTTCCTAGTTAGGATTCTAGCAGCAGCATTGCAATCGATTTATGTCTTTTTTGGGTAGTCCTGAGAAGAGAGCGTTACAGTAATCTAGTCAACTGAAAACAAAAGCGTGAACTAATTTCTCAGCATCTTTCAGTGATATAAGAGGTCTAACTTTTACTATATTTCTTAAGTGAAAAAATGCTGCCCTAGTGATCTGATTAATATGTGATTTAAAATTCAGGTCAGATTAAATAGTTACCCCTAAATTCTTTACCTCCGTCTTGACATTTAATCCTAATGCATCAAGTTTATTTCTAATAACCTCATTATATCCATTATTGCCAATCACTATAATTTCAGTTTTCTCTTTATTTAGCTTAAGAAAATTACTACTCATCCATTCAGAAACATATATAAGACTTTGTGAATCAACAGAGTCGGGGTTATCAGGTGCTATTGATAAATACACCTGTGTGTCATCAGCATTGCTGTGGTAGCTCACGTTTTGCCCCGAGATAATCTGACCTAACAGAAGCATGTAGATCGAAAAGAGCAGCGGACCCAGGATAGAGCCTTGTGGAACACCAAATAGAATATCATGTTTCTTTGAAGTATAATTACCTCAACTAACAAAGAATTTTCTATCTGCCAGGTAAGATTCAAACCAATTTAAGACACTGCCAGATTGGCCCACCCACTGACTAAGGCTATTTGTAAGAATATTGTGATCAATGGTATCAAATGCGGCACTCAGATTTAAGAGGATGAGAACAGATAAACGGTCTTTGTCTGCATTTACCTGCAAGCCATTTACTACTTTAACGAGTGCAGTTTCTGAGGTGGTCATTTAGCTGCATAATGATTGCCTTCTCTAGAATTTTACTTAAGAAAGGCATGTTAGAAATAGGTCCAAAATTTTCAAAAGCAGAGGAGTCAAGATTATTTTTCTTGAGTAGGGGTTTAACTACAGCAGTCCTAACAGTCTGGGAAGAACCCTGTATCTAATGACGAGTTTACTATGTCAGGAAGTTGATCATCTAATTTTGGGTGTAACAAAAATAGCATAAGATCCTTAAATTCACGTCTGAATGCATATTTATCCATCTTATATCTGTAGCCTATTCAATTTGCAAGGTGTAAATTTTATCCTGGCAAAAATAAAATCAATAAACAGATTGAGAAATGTGCAAAAGCTTATCTAAACTTTAAAACAAGATTTGGAGGACCTCATTAATGGAAACCTTTTTATTTATTAAATTTGCAAAGAAAGTTTATACGCTCACTTAAGGTGGTTTTTCAGGCGATTCGGCAAAGGAATAATTTGCAAAATTGCGATGGAAACAGTTTTTTTGCGTTTAGGTCACATGACATGAACACAGCAGCATGATGAGGGCTTCCAGGTAATCTAACACAAATGTCCCTGATCATTAATCTGTCGTCAACAACCACCTGCAGAATAATAGATATTCAGCCTTTCCTGTTAACATAATCCTGATACCCATCACTTGGTGCACAAATAGGGATATGTGAGCTGTCAATTGCACCATACACCTGAGGTATTTTGTGTAACTCTTATTGTGCTGTGAAATCTGCTGTGTCTCTTCCACATTAGGTAAAGTGATGTGTTGCCTCATTAGTTTGGAGCATATGGCTTGACACACCCCATATATGCTCCTGTGAACGATGGTTTTGTTCAATCCAAAAGTCTCAGCAACAACCCTGTATTCCACATAAGTAGCCAGTTTATAAAGAGAGATGGCTATATGCTTCTTGTTCGGCACTGGCTCCTTTGTGTATGCTACAGCGGGGGAAACAAGAGGGCCTATTGCACTCCATAATTCTATGAATATTGAGTGGCTCATTCAAAAAGTTTGTACCCAGAGCTCCTCAGTAAAATCACTGTGAACGATTTCAAAGAATTCCCTAATACGTGGACTGTGCCAAGTATAGGGAGTTTGCCTTCCCTTTATTGTATTCACTTGCTGTCATTGGCTCCAATTAAAATCAAACACGGCGATTGTACACCAATTGAAATAACAGAACTAACACCAATCATACTGGTCACCATTTTTAATTTCAGGCTATAAAATAAACTTTATTCACATAAAATCACTGAATGGAAACACAATTTCTTTTTGTGTTTTGACAACTTTTCAGATGTGTTGCTTCTATTTTGCGTATAACTTCAGTGGAAACATGGCTACAGATTTGGTTTTATTCTTTTGGACTGAGGGAGTCTTTCCTTGGTTTCTGCAGTGAAAAAAGCAGAAATAAACTAAAATGTTTGAGGTTCCACAAGAACTGCATTGAATGTTCAAGACTGAGAAGACAAAAGAAACATATTAATTGCCAGGGTAAAAGGCTCTCTGAATAACTGCTCTTTGGGCATTTCCTGTAACTCTCAAGATCTAAAAAGGACTCTCCAGATGTTAATAACAATAACATCCATCCATCCATCCATTTTTTAACCCACTGAATCTGAATACAGGGTCACGGGGGTCTGCTGGAGCCAATCCCAGCCAACACAGGGCACAAGGCAGGAACCAATCCAGGGCAGGGTGCCAACCCACCGCAGGACACACACAAACACACCCACACACCAAGCACACACTAGGGCCAATTTAGAATCGCCAATCCACCTAACCTGCATGTCTTTGGATTGTGGGAGGAAACCGGAGCGCCCGGAGGAAACCCACGCAGACACGGGGAGAACATGCAAACTCCACGCAGGGAGGACCCGGGAAGCGAACCTAACAATAACATTTTTATTTATAACTAGCCACGGTACCTGTCAAAGACAGGTAATATAGTAAATAAAAAATAGTTGCTATCTCTTGCCCTACATGTACCTTCAGCGCCTTTCCTCTGTATTTGCATGTGTTAAATCACTTACCTTTCGCTTCTTCTCTCAAGTACATTCCCATAAAGCTTGCTTCTCAGATCCTATCATTATTTTTGAGGTGCCTTTCTTACCTACTGTCCAATTTTATAATTGCCATCTTTGACAGCAATTTTCTTAGATGCCTCATACACCTTTACTCCTCCTTGTGCATCTCATGCTCACACTTCCTCTTTCGGCACATCACCAAAGTCAAACTGACCAATCACACCATAGCCAAACTGACCGCCAAACTGACCAATAAGATTGCTCAGGAGGACTGGACACTCAGACCTTAGTGTTTTATTATATACAGTAGTAGATGACTTTCCAGTGTTCAAAGCACTTCAACAATATTCCTAATAGCACATTAGGAATAGAAGCACAGAACTAGCTCAATAAATAACGTTGTACAGAAAATATAATAAAATTTGCAAACTAAATGGAACATTAATAAATAAAGTACAAAATTCTGGATTCAGAAATGAAGTACAAAGTGTTAGGAAACAACAAAAAAGATATTTTCTGACAGAGATTATCACCATAAGGACAGAATAGGTGAACTAAGAGAAAAGAAATTTTAAGAGTGCAATAGGGCATTTGGCTCTGTCACCTGTAGATCACAGATTAGTCTGAGCCAAGACAACAATGCCAGCATTCATGGGCTGGGATATGCAGACCAGACTATAGTTATACAGGGGGTTACTAATAAAGTCTGCTATGAGGCCCTTTAAAGCTTTGTGGGTTAGTAACAAGATTTCAGTTCTAGAAGACAGTCAGTGAAGACTGATCAGAAGAGATCTGAGTCTGAGAGGGGATTCTTGCAGCAAAGTTTGGAACCAGCTGGAGCTGAGTTAAAAGATTAGAGTGTATATCTATAGATATCAGCAGATGTCAATGCAAGATGTGATAAAAGTGGATAGCAGTGAGTAGACACAGAGTATACTTTGGAGGTGGGCGTAAGAAACTTTCTTTTTGAGATGTATTTGAATGTACTAAGTAAGTATGTAATAAGTAAGTGAGGAATCAAATTTGGCAGCAAGATTCCTTGTAGACAATGAATCTTTAGCATAATTATCTCATCTAAAATGAGCTACGTTTCTTACATTGGGCTTCAGTGCCAGTAAGTATGTGTAATGTTTCCTTGCAGTTTAATTGGACAGAGTAGTGCTTAATCTGGAATCTAATTTCTTTAACAGGAGTCATGAGCTAAGAGATGTCTATTGAACATCATCTTTTAAAAATGAAATAAATGTAAGATTTAACCACATAAAATGATAACTCGGGCCTAAACAGGAATAATATGGCCAGGAAGAAGCATGCAGATACAGTGGACCCTTGACTTACGAGCTCAATTCATTCGTGAGGGCTGGTTGTAACTCAAGTTGGTTGTAAGTCAAGACTATTTTTCCCATAAGAAATAATGGAAATACCCATAATGCGCTCCGAACCTCCCACAGCAACACTTACTTAACCTTTTCATAATAAAAAAGGGTTGTATAATGTGCATAATTTACCAAAACACCAATAGTTTTTTTAATGTACTAACCAAAAGTTATAAAAAGTGCCTAGCCTACCAGAAACAACAATTTCATACTGTACTCACCATTTAATTTGACATCTTTGGGCTGCAGGAAGGGAGGAGGAGGAGAATGAAACGGAAGGTGGTTATTGTTTAGAAGGAGCCTCCTTATGCAAATCTTTTCTTTGTAAAATTGTCGAGATGGTGGATTTCGACATGCTGTACATATTAGCGAGATCGGTCACACGAACACCACTCTCATATTTCTGCACAATTTCCTTCTTCGTTTCGATTGTGATCGTTGTTTCTCAAGTTAATAATGACAGTAGTCGAGCACTCAGTTCAAAGCTGGTCGTGTTGTGAACTGCTGTAATAATACACTCTAAAGCAAGCCGGTGCTGACTCAGCCTGATGACATCGTCATGTGCCACGCCAGAACGCTAACTAACATCCCATAACAATCGCTTCTTTACTTTCATTACCTTCTCTTCCTTCCTTAGCAATTATGCGTCTTGCTTGCCATGGTCTTAGTGAATTATATATATAGATAAATCACTGCACTGACCGAAATTACGTCCACAAACACATGTATCTGGGCTCCGACTGACGCTTACGAACGCTCTCGGCTGTTTGTTTACAATCGCACAAGCGGATACACATGACCGCATTCGGGTCGTAATGCAAGATGTTGGTCGTAAGTCAAGTTGTTCGCATGTCAGGCTGGTCGTATATCAAGGGTCGACAGTATATAAAATCGGAGAATTAAAGACAGAGCATAAAGATAATGTTTGTGTGATTGTTGCTAAGCTGGATCTACTTTTTTCAAGCTTGACTAATTGTTGCCTGTAAGTTAAGTAAGACTTAAACCACTGGAGAGTAGTGTTATAGATAGGTGGCTCCTGTTCCTGGACATTGGGCTATTGTGATTAATGGTGTTAAATGCTACACTGAGGTCTAATTGAATTAAGACACTGATCTGTTAAGAGTGTACTGCTATAAGGAAATTGTAAGTTCCTTAGAGAAAAGAATTTTCACAGCTGTACTGTGCTTTGAATCCAAATAGAAATGGAATTAATCACGTTATTAGCAATTAATGATTTGGGATGCCAAAACATGCTTGATAACTTAAGAAAAGAAAACATAAGTTAGAGGGAGGGTGAAAATAGTTCAGAAAGTCCAGAATAGACATTTTTAATGTTAGGAATGCAGAATCAATCTTCAAAACACCTGACATAAAACTAGTACTTAGGATTTTTTTTTTTTTGTCACATCAGCCGGGACTAGTACATGAAGAAAGACAGGATTTCCTAGTCTCTTGTTTTACAGAACAGGACAATGATAAATGTAGATGAGTTTCGTGAAACTTTGGTAAAGGAGCTGAATGGGGAGGGAAGACAGCAAGGAATATAAGAGGATGATAAAGTAACATTGATGTAATTGCTTTGTGTACTGATTTTAGCATGAAAAACAAAGAATGCTTCATATTCTGCAGTGGAGGAAGTTGTAATAGACATGATAATTATATAGGATAGCAAAATACCTGCGCTTCACAGCAGAGAAGTAGTGTGTTAAAGAAGTAATGAAAAAGAAAAATTTTAATAATAAAGTAACATGATTGACAATGTAATTGTGTTGTCATTGTTATGAGTGTTGCTGGCATATATATATATATATATATATATATATATATATATATATATATATATATATATATATACATATATACAAATATATATATATATATATACACTTATATATATATACACACATACATATATATATACATATACATACATATACATATATACAGTGGGATGCAAAAGTTTGGGCAACCTTGTTAATAGTCATTATTTTCCTGTATAAATCGTTGGTTGTTACGATAAAAAATGTCAGTTAAATATATCATATAGGAGACACAGACAGTGATATTTGAGAAGTGAAATGAAGTTTATTGGATTTACAGAAAGTGTGCAATAATTTTTATCGTAACAACCAACGATTTATACAGGAAAATAATGACTATTAACAAGGTTGCCCAAACTTTTGCATCCCACTGTATACACACATATATATGTCCTGTAGACATATTCTTGTTGCTGTGTGCCATTGTGAATAAGTCTGTTGATTATATATCTGTTGTCATGTTATTTAAAGGTGAGAGCTTGCAATATTATCTTGTCAGATGTTTATCTTAAAAATAAGGTAAAAGCTCTTATAAAAATAAATAATATAGGACAGTTTTATTTAACAATTGTGTGTTCATGACTGAGCAGTCTTGCATGTGATTTCTGGTTTTACCCTTGTGCAAATGTTTCTCTGGTTAATCAACTTGAACTTGTCCTGCAGTTTTGATATTTGTTTTATGTTTAGATCTTCCTCATTTCAGTAAGTAACAAAAGAAACTATTTCTCAATAATGCATCCTAAATAATATTATTTACAAGTAACTGGAAAACTGCAGGAGCATTTGCCAGTCAAAACAGTACTACTAAAAGTTCACAATGTTTTGAGGAAGTGTTAATTGTAATTTTCCATCTGTCACTTTCATTAAGTTTGATAAAATTGATTGCACTTTGTAAATCCATTTTTAAACAGTTGAATTATAGACGTTTAAATATTAAGGAGAATATCAGTGGGGGATTTTTTTTATTATAATCATATTTAGTTCTACGGAACAGTCAGACTGTTAATGAAAAAGAAAAAATCTGTATTCTCTTGAATATAAGCTTGTATAGATTTAGCTTCTTGCCTGGACAGAGAATCTTTAGGTAAAGGAGCTCCATTCAGCTGAATAAATACACAATAGTATTCTCTATGTGATTGTGGCTCCAGTGATTTTTCTTCGTTAAATTCACTTCAAAATCCAGAAAACTGGATTTCTAATATTATACATTAGTAGCTCTATACATCTTACACTAGAGTTCAAAAGAGTTCTTTAAACAAAGATGACTCTTTTTACTACTTTCTTATTTCTGTCCCAAAAAGGGATTATGCTGAGCAAGTCAAGGACAGTCTAAAATAATCTAAGGGGTAGGTGTGCCCAAAAAGATGATTCTTTAACTATATAATACTTTAGCTTTCATTCTAAATACTGTTGCCCGTTTAGTTAAAATATATTAAGAAAATGGTCTCCCATCAACAATCCATAACCTTTTTTTACTGTCAAATGAAATGTTTTCACTGATAAAATGTTTGAGAGAGGTTGGGAGCATGCGCTGCTTAACAGCATGTTGCTGCATCCACCACACGATGAATCACCCAGATTGGGTGAAACCTCAGCACCAACACTGGACAGTGTGAGGTTTTTTTTTTACAGTGGCTGGAGTGCCAGTCCTGCCAGCAACCCTTGTGTTTTTTCTGTAAGTTGGAGGAGCTGCTTTCAGGGTTGGGGGCAGATTAATGTCATACCCAGGGCAAGGCGAAGTGCAGGTTAAGGGCCTTGCTCAGGGGCCCAATGGAGTAATGTCACTTCTGGTGTTTATGGAACTCGAACCGGATAAAATGTTTGGCTGCTGCAAAATCAGCATAAGCTTAATATTACAGGAGGCCATTCAGTAACCACTTGTGCTAACTTTCTTTCTTTCTTTCTTTCTTTCTTTCTTTCTTTCTTTCTTTCTGTCAATAGAGTATCTCATTTTAAAGCTAGCCTCATATCCCCATCTAATGAGCTCACCATGTTATGGCTTGACATTTCCCTCTTTTAGTACCTTGAAAAACCGTTACAAAAACCTGAAACTTAGGTAGTGTCATTCCAGGCTGTGAGTGCCACTAAGGTGTTAAGTGACTCATTATATTCGCTTATTGATTTTTTGCAGTGCTTGAAATTTAATGAGTAGTTTGTAGTGAAGTTTCTGTTTTTGCCAGACTTTGCTAAATTCTGTGAATCAGCACAACTGGCATATTGCATCTGCCTTGACAGTAGCTTATTCTAAGAGCTTTCCCAAAAGCAAGAAGACAGTAGATGCTGTCTGCAACATACGTAAGGTTTAAACATCAATAATTAGGTGACACTAACTCAAATTTACTCCACAAATTTTTGGGTCACTCAAGTAACACTCTGGGTGTGATGATATCTGTGGTTCTTTGAGTATTTATACAAGGACTGCTGTCCTGTTGTCCGTCTTCTAATCCAACTAATGCACTTAATTAATAATTTATTCACTCAAATTTGTGCACTTTCCACAGTCACATGCTGCTCTAAAACATTTTTTCTAACTCCAAGTCTTCCATTTTTAAATGTTCTGTACATTTGTGATCAATCTGAAAGTCTTTTAAAAAAATGTTTGTGCTGGTGGATTTATTTTTATTTCACAGATGGCAGAAGTAAACCACTGAAACACTGAAACTTTTACCACAAGACAGACAAAGGTCAATTAATCAGACAAACTTTCTTATATTGAGCAAATTGATCAGTCATAGCCAAGGAAGCAATGTCTTAATACCAAAAGATGCAAACAAAGTAATTGGTTTTGTTTCATTTTTATTTTTAAGGCAAGTAGGACAGCAATGTTAACAAAGACTAACATCATCATTGAAAGAATGCAAAGAGTGAAAGCAATAAGAAAAAATTAATTTTAAGGAAACTATGGAGAAATTATCCAACAGGAGCAACAAGTAAATTTTACCTATGGATACTCTTAGCAGCTATCAGCGGATGTTGCTTTTTTGGCCTGTCTTACTCTTTCTGACTTTTTCTTTCTTTCTTGCTCACTTGGGCCTTTCTGCTGGTATTCTACAGTTTGATCTCTTCATACCTGATCCATCTTACAGCGTTTTCGTTGCTCACTATTGCACCTGTGGCTTTTGTAGCCTTGAAATGCTGCTTCTTCTATAGTGCTTGTATGACCCTGATTCTATCAGTTGTACACTATAATTTTATATACTTTGTGTTTTCCCTTTCTTCTCATCTAATGCCTGCCACTGGCCATTTTTCATCAATAACCATTCTCACAGTCTCTCTTAACAGCATCCTTACAAGGCTGCTTTCTCATATGTTTCTATCAGAATCTTCCCTGTTAATACTACTTTGTGTCTGCTGTTTTCTGAGCATCAGTTGCCACATTCTCTTTCTCACTAGTATGTATTATAACTAAACTACATCCAGATTCAGTCTGGACAGAAAAAGTATGACAATGCCAGATGTAAAAAAAGGGCCTAAGTTTGCAAGCAGAATCTTATTCACACATGTTTCACTGCATACCTTTTTTGGATTAAATTTCAAGTAGTTTTCAAAAATAGTAACAAAGGTGTAGTAAAATGCATTAGTAATACAGGCATGTTTATGCTACATGACAATGCTTCATGTTTATGTTTATGTAATTTACAACATGCTGAAATGCAAAAATGCTACAACAGTGACACGTACAGTAGCGCAGTGGTAGCGCTGCTGCCTTGCAGTAAGGAGACCTGGGCTTGCTTCCCAGGTCCTCCTTGTGTAGAGTTTGCTGTGCTGGCTGATTTAAGCTCCAGCATGACCCTGTGTTAGCATATAGCAGGTTGGACAATGACTGACTGTCAGTGACACACATTCCTTTCTTGGTGTCTCTACACAGTGTTGAAATATATGTTGACACATGATGCAACCTGCTAGTTGGTACTTCCTTTTGTTATTGTATTATTCAAGCAAACAAAAAGCAATTAAACTCGAAAATATTATTTTTCATGATAAATAGTAATGATTTTGTTTAAAAAGCAGTAAGTGATAGCACATTAAGAACAAAATTCGTCATGTATACAGTATATAAATCAAATACACAAATGAATCAAAATACATCGACAGTTGCTTTACAATTGCGTCATGACATCCTTTTAATTTTAACCCTATTGAATTATCAGGTTCTTACTGATTCCACTGCTATTGGGAAGTATCCCACCTTACAGAGCTCCAGCCCCTAATTACACTCTTTATTTGCCTCTTATGCTCTTTTGTAGAATTTCTTTTTATATAAGATAAGATGCCTTTTTTTCTGGGGTACTCTGCACTAGAAACAGTAATCAAATATTTGTTTCATTTGTAACGTATATGAAAATTATGTTTGTTTTAGGTTTGTTTAATTGGAATTGCACTGTACAGCAGTTTATATGTCTGTGTGGCCAATGGTTTTGCATAAAGAATATTTTGCTAATTTGTAAATAATATTGTAAAGAACAACACAGATCCATTGTGATTCAATTTTTGCCTATTTTTTTTGTAAAATTTCTTATATTTGGGTAAAAAAAGTGAAATTTTGTAAGACAATTCTGCAATTCTTAGAACACATAACTTGAGAGACAAAAGTATAGGTGTTGTTTTTAATAAAGATTCAATACACCACTGGTATAATAAATATGTACACCCAATACCATTTTGTGTGCTTCTTCAGTCCTTTAGTGGTTGCTTTAACAGGGAAGCTTAAAAAGCAAAATCAGAAAGAGTTTCAACCTCATGAGCCCCTGAACAAATACAGTATAGTAATAGAGATGAAGCTGAATTTGTATCATTGACCTCAAGGGCTATCTTTGCTCACATGATAATGATCAGTCTGATTACGTACCTATTTCACCTTACTTGAAGTATGTAAAGAATATTAGTGTAATACAGAAAAAAATAACAATAAATTCATACTTTTTGAATACAATCAAACATGAGCACAAAAAAATCACAAACAAAAATGACATGGAAAACTTAATGAAAATCATTTTTAGATCTTAAAATTAGGATCCATGTACAACAGGGTTGCTGCAGTGCCCCAGGACGGTGACCTAGGCAAGGAAAGTAATAATTAGCCCAAAACACGTGGAATTGAAAACCTTGTAGGTCCAAACTGGGTCAGAAATAAAAGACAAAGAGTAAAAGACAGTAGAACTTCATAAAGACATTCAAAAACGTTGGCGCCATACACATGCAGAGCAGGTTACAGATTATGAAAGCAGTGGAATTCAAAAGGCTCAAAAAAAACCTTGGCACAATACACATGCAGAGCAAGTTAAAAAACATAACAGTACTACAATTCGAAGTTGCCAAAAAAAAGAGAGTATAGATCGCATTCAAGCAAACAAACAGAAATTATTACTCGGTGAAATAACGGAACAGCAAAAAAATCGAATATATGGACATAGGTAATATGTTGGAAGTATGTAGATATTGTAAGGCTTTAAAGATTAAGTCGGAGACTTGTAGATCTCTAATTCGTGTTGCAATCAGGAAAAAGTACTGGTCCTTCCCGAAGAGGCATTTCCGCAAGAATTAAAAGATTTGTTGTTTGGTGAAAGTGAAATCCACAAATAGGCCCTACTACAGGCAAAATGCGTCTACAATAATCTTTTCGCGTTAGCATCATTCAATGAACAAAACGTTGATTTACACAATAATGGACCATATGCTATGAGAATCTGTGTTTTCACAACAATTACAGCTACAAGAAGTTTAACTTTAAAAACAGGTGTATCTTTATGATCACGGAGAAGCGATGCAACATAGAATCGAAAGAGTTAAACGATCTGATGTAATAGAAATTATACAGCCACTAATGGATACAAATCCATACGTCCAAAAGTATTGCACTTTACACGAAATTTATCAGCAAAACACGGACAAATAAATTGTCTTGGATTTCTATATGAATCCGAAAGATCACAGTCTCAGTAAGCCCACATGTGACAAATTGTCAGCGATAATATTTTCGAAAGACAGAGATATCAAAGACAGAGTAGATATTTGTGTATATCCAAAGACAAAGCATGATTCGTCATTTATGTCAAATACATCGCCATATACCGACCCTTTACTCTTTCATTTGCTTTTCCCAAATGGTGAAACAGGATGGTTGCATAATATGAAACAAACACATTCAGAAAAAAAATGAATAACACCCACACAATATTTTGGGTCAAAATTAGCGATACGTTCCCATGTATTTAATCCACTTCTATCATCTCAATGTCTATCGCAACATTACATTATTAATGCATATGTAAAAGTTGCAGTTAATCGTCTCTTCTTTATTAAATCTAATCAAGCTAAACTTAGAATGGAACATATGCAAGGTTTCATTGATCACGTTCAAAATTAAAAAATCAATAGTTCAGACAAATTCAAAATAGGTACAGAAGTAATATTACCATCATCATATCAAGGTAGTCCAAGAGCATTGCAAGAGTTATATCTTGATGCAATGGCAATATCCAGAACTGTCGGTCAGCCAGATTTATTTCTTACAATGACGTGCAATCCACAATGGTCAGATATCTGCAGCTTCTTGAGAACAATGCTACCAGCTACATCGGCTCTGGATATTCCCACTTTCTTAAGTAGATTGTTTTATTAGAAAGTCTTATTTTTATTGAATGAACTTGAAATGGGAATATGCCATTCGTATTAAACCGTTTACAGTTTCCCGTGAGAATAGCTTTTGCAATGACAATTAACCAATCACAAGGACAAACATTTGAAAAAGTCAGTTTATTTATAAGAGACAAAGAAACAATATTCACGAATGGCCAATTATACGTTGCATTATCACGCTGTAAGACCAAACAAGGAATCAAAATTCAGTGCGATCATGAAGAACAGTTCATTCCAAATATTGTTTTTACTGAAGTTCTAAAATAAAAAGTGAACATAATGCGTATGACAATTCCCATAGAAAAAAAAAAAAAACTTTAAATTGTGTTTACATCTGACCAAACTCGGGGGTTGGTGAGAGAAGCGAGCAGGGAGCTCCACCTCGTAGTTACAATGAAAAACATTAAGTTGCAACTTGCTTAATCAGTTTAAACCCCTGGAAAAATGAGGCAAATGAGTTGACTTCTTTTCAACAACAAAAATGATATTACGTGTAACAGAAACACCAAATACATCAACCTACCAAAACATTGATATAATCACAGTAGGAAAGGTACGTCTAGTGTCCACTGCTGTACTAATGCAGATTTAGCATTCGTGCTTCATGTGATATGTATAGAAACACAATCACCAATGCACATAATCAGTTTTTCAGCAGATGACAAATGATTTTTTTGTAATTTTTTTTCTGTTTGCGCATCAAAGGGTAGAATGTCAGTGCAGTCTACCCACACAACCATCTCTGCCAATTGTGTTAGTGTAGCCCATCACCGCATTAGACATAGTGATCTTCACATTTCCAGTGACATAAACATAGACAGTTGCTACATTGTGAACAGTGCTTAGGAGGTAGGAAACATACGCCTTTTGCATATTTTTGATGATCCCACAATTTGTACAGTTTCATTTTCGGTCAGAGATGGGTTTTGTCATAGTCATTGTTATTAGTGAAATGCAGCTATTTCATAATGAACAAAAAATGGCACTCATAACTTCGACGAAAATGGGTGTCAACAAAAACCAGTTTGTAGAACAGTACCATTTCTGGACTAGTTTATCCATTATGCCCTGCACTATAAGTAAACTGAAAACACCCACGTCATCTGCAGTGGAGGCTACACCTGGCTTCAACAAAAAAAATGGTTTACTGTGACTTTTCTGCCGCTGCCTAGCATATTGGTTTGCTTCAACAACTATTTTCTCCACCAAATTATAAATAGTCCAGGCAGTCATGATCAACAGACATTTTGGACTATGGTTACTTTTAAATGGGCAGCAGTAGTATGACACCAACAACAAACATGAACATCATTGAAATTTGACAGGTCAAAATCCACAGAACAGTTGTCGCTTTCACTACCCAAAGCAATGTCTAATGACTAATTCACAGTGTCATCACTATTGCTCGATTCAAGCAATGGTTCAGTTCCAGTTTGTTTTAGAACTGGCTTTATGGCTTTTTGTTTGCCATTGTGTTTTTGGTTAAAAGCTCCTTCACACTCATGAATATTGTTGGGTTACAATAGAAGTTCCAAGAAGTCAAATAATGTAGCATGATGTTATTTCATCATCTAGATGGCAGCAGAAAACTCTCCTGAGAGTTACTCAGGCTTAACACTGTAAAGTGGATTATTACATGTCACCCCGAGTCTGACTCTGGCTTGACCATACTATAGAATTCTGAGCCATGCTTGGGGCTAATACCAGGGAGGTTAAGTAATACAACAAAACTGTGAGCGTTCATTAGTTAAAAAGCCTTTATAGTCGTTTTTAATCACCTTATGAAAGAAACTACCAATAGTTGATACTAATTGTACCTGATTGGTTGTTATTGTAAGTTATTAATTGATGTACTTTCTTTTTGCTGTTTGAACTCCTAGAGGTTTAGTGGACTCGTATTGTGTAAGGAAATCATTTGTTGACATTGTTCAAGTAAGGTTTGCATATTGCTGCTTTTTGCAATTTATAAAAGTACAGATTTTGAAATTTGTAAATAATCCCATTTGTGTTGTGTAGCAGTTTAACTGGAACCATCGGAATTAAAGTTACTGGGATATAGTTGGGCGGGAAACACTAACATTGTGTATCAGAGTTTTGAGAAATCCTGTTCTTTCCGTTTTGAAGAGAGATATATAAAAATTGAAACAGGAAAATAGGCCAATGCCAGAAATTTTGTCAAAAAGTTGAATAACAATAACTCGTCTTTCATTTGTGGTACAGTATCAACTGGTGGTAATATTATGACAAGCCTTGTGGACATGCCTGTTGATGAAGTCAGAATGCGGTAGCAGCTTTGCGCGGCCAAAGTCTGGCTTTGCCCCCTTGAAAACTTTGATAGGGCATATAAGAAAGACCAAATCACCAAAAGAAGCATTTATGTCAGGGGTTCTTAATTTTTGGGTTACATTGTAGTTTTCTGGTAGGGATTGTGTGGGTGATAATTATGTGAATCTCATCACTGCAAGTATTTGCAGCTAAGTAGCTGCATATGTCACTGTTACTTTAACATTAATGATAGTCGTCCTTTTTTAGACCTGTCATGAGCTAAGGTTGTGAGAAATTATAAAAACTATTTTAAAAGAGGTTAAGAACTCCTGATATATGTGATTGTGCACTACTGAAGAATACTTGTCATGGTGAGAGTGCAGCCCGTCAAGCGTGTCCGACTTCAAGTGGCAAAGCATAATGAAATGGAGGCTGTTCTCAAGTGACAAATAGATTCTACATCAGTGGTTTGCTCCCAGGAGTTAGCAAGAAGGTGATATAATGAGAGTGAAGATTCTGTCAAGAAAGGCAACTTTAGAAAATTTACAAAACTGTTTGCAAAGCATGTTCATATCTTGACAGCTCACTTTGTCATTATCTGTGTTTTGTGGAATTCTGGCATGTTGCAGTCCACACAAAGCTGTTTTATTGTTGTTTCTTTGGGAGATCAAGGATGAGGACAGAAGGCATTTCATAACATGTACAGCTACCCATTAAAATTAGTTACATGAGTATTGCTTGGTTAATTTAGGAGTGTTTTATTGTTTTTGTTTTTTATGCGTGAGATGCAAAAGCTGATGAAGAACTCTGGGATGCTGACAAGATTAGAAAAATACTTATTCAGATAAGGCAGTAAAGAACAGATGTAGGTGAGGTTTGGTGTTACTAATTTGTTTTCTCTTTTTATTATTGATAGGCACGCACAAAGTAGTTCAACATGTTTGCTAAAGTTCATATAACATAATTGTAATGTACAGAAATAATGAAGTCCTGAAAATCATTACAGAACCAGTGTGGCAACTGAAAATGTGTTTATTCTGTAGCATCATACAATGATGGTGTTCCATTATATCTTGTTCATTCTGCCTTTAACTTGATAATCATGCTGTGTAAGTCAGGAATGCTGGTGTGCTTATAATGTGAACTGTTGCTGTTAAAGTCCATTTAGTATTCCATTTAACTACATGGGAATAACTTTATTTGCTCTTTCATCTTGTTAAGAAGAGTTATGCTAGGAAAATTGAAGTATATGCGTAGTAAAGGGGAAATAGAGTGTTTTTTGATAATCTAACATAAGAAGCAATAATGGACAAATATTTTTACTAATGTTGAGTACATTATAATGCCCATGATGTTACATCCACAATTTTAGTGACGTTAAAGACACAGAAATAAAAGTAGGCTCTAATATGTGCATTGAGATTAAAACATAACAAATCTTGTCCTGAAAAGGGCCCTATTCCCCTTTATGAGCTATTTACCACCAAAAGATCTGTGCACATAACTGCTTAAAATAGACTAGAAATGCTAACCTCTTACAAGACCTTGTACAAAAAACTAAGCTAAACAAATAATATTTAAAATAATTTAAAACACATTCAGCATAGTTCGACCCACTGAATTGGAAAGGTGAAATGTCACAACTCAGAGCTTGTGAATGCAGCATAAGTCTTTAAAATTTTATTTCTTATCCTCTTGGCTTAATGTCACTGCCATCTTTAAGTGTTTATCTTTCCTAATCTTGATACAGGACATTGGAGTGAATGTATCATCATCAATTACAGACCCAAATTCATACTTTTCATTATGTTGCATAGACATCACTGAAATTTTCCTGTTCTGTAATACATTGTACATAGATAGTTTCTGGCCCATTTAATTTTTTCTTCTTATTTACCGTGGTGTTTGCTGACATTGTCTTTGGATTGCCATGTCCAATCTTTTCTAACATCATTAGCTCCTGTGGCTTACATTAACAATAGGCATTGCAGATGCATTCACATTGACCTTGGAAAAGAACAAAGGAACGGTCTTGGACATCCAGACAATTTTACTAAAAGGCATGTACACAAATTATAGAAAAAAGGAAAAAAAAATCCGCCAGGGGCATACTTCGTAAATTGAATTGAGTAGTTTCAATGGATGTATGGATAGACTGTTATGCTTATAATTTGTTAGTGTGAATAATTAGAGTAAAACTTTTTGTGTTTCCAGTTTTCTCTGTTTCTGTCTGTCCTTGCATTTTGGGGTCTTTGCCCCCTGAATCATCAAACTTTGAAATGAATTTAGAGGACAGTTTATTGATGGATAGCTGGACAGAGAAGTATTAGGGTCCAGTGTTGATGTGGTATCTTTTTCACTGGTGACTTAATGTTTACTAAGAATCTTCATTA
The DNA here is from genome assembly GCF_016835505.1 of Polypterus senegalus. Taxonomy (NCBI): domain Eukaryota; kingdom Metazoa; phylum Chordata; class Cladistia; order Polypteriformes; family Polypteridae; genus Polypterus; species Polypterus senegalus. The sequence goes on from NC_053161.1 coordinate 140,031,772, forward strand.
AAGATTACAGTCACCCATTCAAACTTTCTCTCTCTCATGGGTCTCTACTGGAGGAGAAACTTACCTCCGGGGTCCGAACCATGTCCTATATAACAAATAATTAGTTAGCCCATTACAACAATAATCCAGCTCCCTCCTCTATTACCTTTTACTATAGCCTTCCATTATGGCCTTGCAACATTACAGTTAATTTCTTGCTTATTTTAGAGTGTTCACTAATGCTTTAAATGGACATCACTTGGCACATGGTACAATTACTCTGTAGTGTGTAATCAAATAATGTCATAAATTCTGCTGGTTTTTTTGTGCAAATAGGATGAAACTTTTATACATTTAGAACCACATCTTTTAGGGAAAGAGATTAAGAGTGGTCTGTTGCCTCTTTACTTTTTACATTTTCATCATACGGTTACTAGTCAGAGAGAGTAAAAGAAAAAATGTAAAAATCTACATATCTCTTGCCCTACAGGTATACTGTATCTGTAGCATCTTTTCTCTGTATACTCATGTGTGCGAACCCCTCTTGACTGATGCACCCTCTCATGTGCTTTCCTATAAAACTACTTCTCGCATGATTGTCGTTTTGAGTTGACTTGCTCGCATCATTTATGCTTCCTGTCTTTGAAAGTGACAGTCAGTGTACCTTTTATGTCTTTACTCCTCCTCATGTGTCTCACATTCACATTTCTTCTATAGGTCTAACAACCGAAAAAATGCAGGAATGCTGGTTTCTGCACCAATTCTTAGAGACTTTAAAATGAATCTATTATAAATAGATGGATGGATGAAATACTGTCATTTCTGTTCACCAATATTTGAATACAAAATATACAAGCAAACCTTCTTTCTTGCCAAACTGGAGAATGGTGGTATCTGACCTGATGTTGCATTGGAATGAATGTTTTATTTCATGAAGCCAGAAAGCACTTCTTTACAAAAATGTGGAGCCATGTAGTTGAAGCAGAAACCCTGACAGTACTTAAGATGTATCTGGATGAGATATTGGGACAGCCTAGCTATTATCTAAACAAACAAGCTTTATAGACTGAATTACCTCTCATTTGTCAAGTATCTTATGCTCATGTGTTCATATAAGGTGTCTTTATCATTAATACTGATCATGTGATGACATCACATGTCATGACAAAAATGATCACGTGAATATCAACCAGTATCACCAATGTGGCACCTTTGATCAAAACAAGAGCTACAATGGTGGTGCAGCATTTTGTTCGTAACAAAGAAAATTATAAAAAATCATAGGAAAAATTAAATATTATGCCATAGAGACAAAACAATAATCAGTTTTGATGTCTCACTTTGCTGCTTGCTATACACTTCTTTTACACTTTCTCTTTAAATTCCACTCAAACAGAAACCCAGCTTAGACAAACAGCATGCATATATACATTGTAAAAATGTACTGAATTTCAGTTTGAATCCAAGACTCTGCTATGTATGAAACAAAAAATGACCACAAAAACAGTTCATGAGTCATCACTTACTGTGATTAAATCAAAGCCAACCATTTCAGTTTTGTATAGAATCATAATCTAAGGGGTTAGTGATGGCTGATAAAAAAAAACAAAGACTTCAACATGACATTAAATCCTGGGTTTTTAGGATATTTGGACCTAAGACATCAACACAATTCACATTATCAGTGGGTTTTAGATCTCGGTAATTTTACTTTACACCACTGACTTTGCCAATTTCTTATAGTTTTTGAATGTTTGTGAGGACTAAGATATTCAGGGGAGGTTTTACAAAACAAACAACACATTCAAATTTACAGGAGCTGTCAGAATATCAGCTGCAAAAGCTCATCAGTTTATCCTAGCTGTCAAGGCAGAAATAATGTGCATGTTTTTCTTCTTTTGTAGTAGAAAATCTTCCCTTTTTCTAATCTTTTAAATCCCCTATGCCCAAAATCTTAGTGGGTGTGACTGTTGTAATACCATTTAATCTCTTACAATATTAGATAACTGAATTAAATGCAAACATAAACCTATTCAAGATTGTGTAATGCACAACAACAGTTTCACACCAGCATCTCTTTTGTCTTTAACCCTACGTTTTCTGATTTGAAACAGTGGTGAATATTGCTGGAAAATGTAATTAATATTGTATTTGTTAACTTGTCTGTTAATAAGCATCTGTCCTTTCATCAATGGTTTATTTTTGTCATCACTAGATCCTAAATATAATGTAATTTGTCTTAAAATAAGCCAGGTAATACACAGTGGAAAAGAGTAATCAGTATTTTTATTTTTCTTCCTTTTCTGAAAGGGTGGATCCTTTGCCTCACGATGCCCCAAAACCTCCTGGATACACTCGATTTGTCTGTATTTCTGACACCCACTCGAGGACTGATACGATTCAGATGCCATATGGAGATGTTTTCATTCACGCTGGGGATTTCACAGAGCTTGGCTTGCCTAGTGAAGTAAAAAAATTTAATGACTGGTTGGGTAAGCAATTTGCTGTTTAAAGGTTCTTAATACCCTAAAACATATTTATTAATATATTTATCAGATAGATTTATTTAATTTTATTGACAATCTGTGAATAAAATACTCTCTACAAAAGGGCATCAAAATATTATTTTATTGACATGGTATATTTATTGAAGATAACACATACAGTCTGGTGGAATTTTTATATGCAGCATCTACCATTAGATTCATCCTCTACATCTCTACAACTTTACTATGATGATCTACTTTGAAGAGTTCGGTATTGTATCATCTTGTAAGGTAAAGGCTGAAAAAGCAAGCTTACTCTATTTGTGTCTTCTTCTTTCGGATGCTCCCATTAGGGGTTGCCACAGCAGATCATCTTCTTCCATGTCTTTCTGTGCTCTGCATTTTGTTCTGTTACACCTATCACCTGCATGTCCTCTCTCGCCAAATCCATAAACCTTCGTTTAGGCTTTCCTCTTTTCCACTTCCCTGGCAGCTCCATCCTTAGCACCCTTCTCCCAATATACCCAGCATCTCACCTCTGCATATGTCCAAACCAAAGCAATCTTGCCTCTCTGACTTTGTCTCCAAACCGTCCAACTTGAGCTGACCCTCTAATGTATTCATCACACTCGTCACACCCAGTGCAAATCTTAGCATCTTTAACTCTGCCACCTCCAGTTCTGTCTCCTGCTTTATGGTCCTGTAGACCTTCCCTTTCACTCTTGCTGATACCTATCTGTCACAAATTACTCCTGACACTCTTCTCCACCCATTCCACCCTGCCTGCACTCTTTTTTCACCTCTCTTCCACAATCCCAATTACTCTGTACTGTTGATCCCAAGTATTTAGACTCCTCCACCTTCACCATCTCTACTCCCTGGATCCTCAAAATTCCACTGACCTCCCTGTCATTTACACAGATGTATTCTGTCTTGTTTCTATTTACCTTCATTCCTCTCCTCTCTAGAGCATATCTCCTATTATCGCTACAGATCACAAGGTCATCAGCAAACATCATAGTCCACGGGGACTCATGTCTAATCTCGTCTATCAGCCTGTCCATCACCATTGCAGCACCAAGAAAGGGCTCAGGGCTGATCCCTGATGTAATCCCACCTCCAACTTGAATGCATCCGTCACTCCTACCGCAGACCTCACCACTGTCACACTTCCCTCATACATATCCTGTACAACTCTTACATAGTTCTCTGCCATTCCTGACTTCCTCATAAAATACCACAGCTCCTCTCGAGGCACCCTGTCATATGCTTTCTCCAGGTCCACAAAGACACAATGCAACTCCTTCTGGCCTTCTCTAAACTTCTCCATCAACTTGGCATTAAACCATACTGCTGCTCACTAATCATCACCTCACTTCTTAACCTAGCTTCCACTACTCTTTCCCATAACTTCATGCTGTGGCTCATTAATTTTTTTCCCCTGTAGTTACTGCAGTCCTGCTCATACCCCTTATTCTTAAATATCGGCACCAGTATACTTCTTCTTCACTCCTCAGGCATCCTCTCATTTTCCAAGATTCCAATAAACAATCTGGTTAAATACTCAATTGCCATCTCTCCTAAACACCTCCATGCCTCCTTGGGTATGTCATCTGGACCAACGGCCTTTCCGTTTTTCATCCTCTTCATAGCTGTCCTTATGTCCTCCTTGCTAATCTGTTGCACTTCCTGATTCACTGTCTCCATATCATCCAACCTCTTCTCTCTCTCGTTCTCTTCATTCATCAGCCTCTCAAAGAATTCTCTCCATCTGCTCAACACACTCTCCTTGCTTGTGAGTACGTTTCCATCTTTATCCTTTATCACCCAAACCTGCTTCAAATCTTTCCCAGCTCGGTCCCTCTGTCCAGCCAATCGGTACAGGTCCTTTTCTCCCTCCTTAGTGTCCAACCTCTCATACAACTCATCATGGCGCCTTTTCTTTAGCTTTCGACACCTTTCTTTTCACCTTGCACCTTATCTCGTTGTACTTTTGTCTACTTTCTGCATCTCTCTGACTACCCCACCTCTTCTTTGCCATCCTCTTCCTCCGTATACTCTCCTGTATTTCCTCATTCCACCACCAGGTTTCCTTTTCCTCCTTCCTCTTTCCAGATGTCACGCCAAGCAACCTTCTTGCTGTCATCCTTACTACATCTGCTGTAGTTTCCCAGCTGTCTGGTAACTCTTCACTGCCACCCAGTGCCTGTCTCACCTCCTCCCTAAACTCAACCTTGCAGTCTTCCTTTTTCAACTTCCACCATTTGATCCTTGGCTCTGCCCTCACTCTCTGCCTCTTCTTGATCTCCAACATCATCCTACAGACCACCATCCTATGCTGCTTAACTACACTTTCCCCTGCCACCACTTTGCAGTCTTCAATCTCCTTCAGATCAACTCTTCTGCATAGGGTGTAATCTACCTGTGTGCATCTTCCTCTGCTCTTGTACGTCACCCTGTGTTTCTCCCTCTTCTTTAAATACATATTAACCACAGCCTTGTCCATCATTTTGGCAAAATACACTATCCTCTGACCTTCTTCATTCCTCTCCTTGACACCATACCTGCCCATCACCTCCTCGTCTCCACTGTTCCCTTCACCAACATGCCCATTGAAATCCGCTCCAATCATCACTTTCTGTCCCTTGGGTACACTGTTCGTCATTTCATTCAGCTCACTCCAAAAATCTTTCTCACCCATTGCACACCCAACTTGTGGTGCATATGCACTAACAACATTCAATATCACACCTCCAATTTCCAGCTTCGTAATCATTACTCTGCCTGACACTCTCTTTTCACCTCCAAAACACTTTTGACATACTGTTCATTCAGAATAACTCCTACCCCATTTCTCCTCACATCCACACCATGCTAGAACAATTTGAATCCACCTCCAATCCAACTTGCATGAACAATATATCAACCTTCCTTCTCTCCATCATATCTGCTAACTGTCCCCTTGCCAGTCATACTGCCAACATTCAAAGTTCCTACCCTTCCTGATGTAACCCTCCGCATTTATCTGGGCTTGGCACCGGCACAAAGAAACACACTGGATTGTGCATCCCCTGTGGCTGGGAAGCAACTGTATATTACAAACTTATGAGCATTGAAAAATATGGTGCCCTCTGTAATGTTTTTACTTGATGTACTTTTTTGCTCCATAGTTTGAAATTACAAATCAAACTAGATGTGATTAAAATGCACATGGCAGACTTTAATTTAAGGATATTTGTATTCATTTCAGTCACACCATGTACAAATGACAGTACTTTTTATATATGTCCCCTCACCCACCCACCATTTCAGGGCTCCATAATGTACAGTTGGGTAACAAAAATGTTTTCGATTATTCAGGTGTGTTTCATTGCTTCATTTGTGCAGGCATAAGATACATAGGCTTGCTTCTACCTACACACTACCTTTCAAGTCTGTAGCTGCCATTGTTCAGCATGATGACAAGAGCTGTGTCAATGCAAGTCAAAGAAGCATTATGAGGCTGAAAAACAAGATTTAAATCATTCTAGACGTCACTAAAACCTTGGGGTTACCTAAATCAACTGTCTGGAATATCATTAAGAAGGTAGAACACACTGGTGAGCTTAGTAATCACAAAGGGACTAGTTGGCCAAGGAAGACCTCCACTGCTGATGACAGAAGAATCATCATTGTGGTAAAGAAAAAGCCCCAAATGCCTGTCCGACAGGTTAGAAACAGTCTTCAGGATGCAGATGTGGATGTTTCAGTTACTACTATGTGCAGAAGACTTCATGAACATAATTACAGAGGCCACATTGCAAGATGCAAACCAATAGTTAGCCAGATTACAGTTTGTGAAAATGTTCTTAAAAGACCCTGCAGAATTCTGGAAAAAGATGAACCTTTGTCAGAGTGATTGCAAGAGCAAAGTGTGCTGATCAAAAGGAACTGCCCAAGATCCAAAAAAGACCACCTTGTCTGTTTAATAGAGGGGTAGGGAGAGGTGTCATGGCTTGGGAATACAGTGGAATCTCGGTTCACGACTATAATTCGTTCCAAAACTCTGGTCGTAAACCGATTTGGTCGTGAACCGAAGAAATTTCCACCGTAGGATTGTATGTAAATACAATTAATCCGTTCCAGACTGTACAAACTGTATGTAAATATATATTTTTAGTTTTTAAGCACAAATATAGTTAATTATACCATAGAATGCACAGCGTAATAGTAAACTAAATGTAAAAACATTGAATAACACTGAGAAAACCTTGAACAACAGAGAAAACTAACACTGCAATAGTTCACGCTATAGTGCTAGGAACCGCTTGCTAAAAACACTTTTTTTTTAATGAGTTTTTAGCACAGGGAAAAAAAATGAACATTTGAAAAATCCGTAATTTAATAAACCACCAAGAAAAGTAACATTTCCACAATGCACACTATGAACCGATCGCTGTAAACACAACTGAAAACAAAAACAAGCCTTTTCTACCTTATGTGTCCAGCCCTCCTTTCTCTGCTTCTCGCCGCCTCTCTCTGTGTGCGTGTGTCTCTCTTTTGTGAGTCTGGAGCGCCTGTGTGTGTCTCTCTCTAGTGTGCGCCTGTGTGTGTGCCTCTTGTGGCAGTAGGGGGCGCTAGTGCTCCCTTGAACCCCGAGGTAGAATTCCAGACACTAGGTAAAAGTCCAATACTTTTTATTTTTATCCACAGTGCACAAAGCACCCTCCACACTACTCATATACAATAAACCACAATACAACACTATAATCACTCTCCTCCTCGCCCAGACACTTTGCTCCTCCACCTCCCAGCACAGCTCATTGTCTGGTGCGAGGCACCGCCCTTTTATAGCCCCTGACCCGGAGGTGTTTCTGTCCCAACAGTCCACAGTTCCTTATTCCTTCTGGGTCAGGGCAATTAGTCCTTTACTTCAACCCGGGAGCACGACATTTCTTCCTGTCATGTGACCGTGACGTACTCCTGGGTCATACGGCATCACAGAGCCTATAAGCCCCCCCACAGCGACTCCTGGTGGTCCCCAAGGTATCCAGCAGGGCTGTGTATAAACACTACAAAGTCCATAAGGCCCTGCTGGACCTCGGGGCACGATCCTGCTGTCGGGAGAGCTGCTCCTGGCGGCCTGGGGGTGCGGACCGGCATGGGAAGCCGGCAGTCCTCCACACTCTCTCTAGCATGCCTGTGTGTGTGTGTGTGTGTGCGCCTCTCTCTCGTGGGCCTGTGTGTGTGTGTGTGTGCGCCTCTCTCTCGCGTGCCTGTGTGTGTGTGTGTCTTCGTGCGTGTGTGTGTGTGTCTCTCACGCACCTGTGTGTGTTTCTCTCTCTTTCTCTCTTGCTTGCTCGCTGCACAGGATATGCACAGGGAGAGACTGAACATGTACAAACTGAAAGGGAAACTGGCTTGTTCGTATACTGAGTGTGTGGTCGTGAACCGAGGCAAAAGTTTGGCAATCGTTTTGGTCGTAAACTGATTTGTACGTGTTTGAACCGAGGTTCCACTGTATATGGCTGCCACAGGGACTGGCACTATTGATGATGTAGCTGCTGATGACAGTGTCATAAAGAATTCTGAGGTCTATAGAAACATCTTCTTTGCTGAAGTCCCAGTAAATGTCTCCAAACTCATTGGTTGGCACTTCATCCTACAACAAAATAATGATCTCAAGCATATTGCTAAGGCAACACAGGTGTTTTTCAAAGCTATAAATTGTAAAATTCATGAATGACCAAGCCAGTCACCTGACTTAAATCCAATTGAAGATCCTCAGCACCTGCTGATGTCTATGAATTGCAGACTTCAACCAGTCATTTCTTGCAAGGAATATGCAACAAAGTCCTAAATATGACTGCTTTAATAGACCTGTCATTGCTGTGTCCTAAACATTATGGTGCACTGGAAATGGGGGACCTTGTGTAAAATGTTTTGGAATTTCTACATAGTGTGACCAAATTGTATGCAAATACCCTCAAATTAAAGTGTGCAATGTGCACTTCAATCATGTTTGAATTGTTTGACTTACAGGCAGACACACCTGTAAGAAAAAGTAAATGAAAGTATTAATTTTTTTTTACCAAAAAGAATAATAATACCAATAATAACCTTATTAGGACTTAGAATAGGGACATATCTATGTGTATATATAAAAGATCAAAGTTGGATTATAGAAAGAAGATATATGAGTAAGGTTAGTCAGTAAATGTAATTCATTTTTGTGTTAGTTTTGTCACATATTTGTAAATATGCATTAGCATTAAATAACAACAAATAACAAGATATACAATAGCAAACTAATCGGAAACCCAGTTTAATTTCAGATATATACAGTATATATGTGTTATTTGAATTTAGGTTATTTGCTAGTAGTTTGGCAGCGCAGTCTGTAGAGCTGCTGCCTTATGGATTCAGCATCCTTGTTGCAAATCCTGGGTCATGTGAGATTTGCACATTCCCCTCTTTCTGTTTGGCTTTTCTTCCACAATTTTGCTCCCACATCTGCAAAGACACGCAGCTGAGGTTGCTGCCAATTTAAAATAGTGACCTATGTGAATGTGAGTGTGGATAAGTAGTGAAGCAAAGAGACTGTGTGTCTGCTGCTACATAAGAGATGCCCTTGCAGTTAGAAGTGCAATTGGCTACTGCAGCAAATAAAATAAGTTCTCTTTTAGCTTCTCTGGCTAAAGAGGGTTGCGTCCTAACTTTTGGTGAAACATTGTTGATTTTGTAAGAGGAATGTGAGATGAAGCATAGTCAAATAATGTGCAGAGTTCATAAGCATAAGTCTAACCGAATTTTTGTCAATCCCAAAATACTAATCAGGAAACCATAGTTTTTAAATAAGAAATAGAACATGAATACACCAAAGATATACAGTGTATCCGGAAAGTATTCACAGTGCATCACTTTTTCCACATTTTGTTATGTTACAGCCTTAATCCAAAATGGATTAAATTCATTTTTCTCATTTGAGCTTCATGGCAAAGGCTGTGAATACTTATGTACATGTGATTTCTCAATTTTTTTATTTTTAATAAATTTGCAAAAACCTCAAGTAAACTTTTTTCACGTTGTCATTATGGGGTGTTGTGTGTAGAATTCTGAGGAAAAAAATGAATTTAATCTATTTTGGAATAAGGCTGTAACATAACAAAATGTTAAAAAAGTGATGCGCTGTGAATACTTTCCGGATGCACTGTATGTTAAAGAATATTTAGCCAATACAAAGAATTACACTAATCTTAGGTGATGTAGAAGAGAGCACACTGAGATTAATATGGTTGCTCAGATGACACCTCATGCAGCTCACACCTGGACAACTCTGGTTAAGATTACTGTAAATGGCAGCACTCATAATTAAACAAACATCGACCACTAGCTGAAGTCCCTGATTTCAATTCCTGCTGCTGAAACTGTTTCTGGGAGGACAGTGCAGCTGAGATGAACTAATTCCTCAGCACAGACAAGTACATATGTGATGAACTGCCACCCTTTCTAGGACTATTTCCCCAATTCCTAGGACTGTTTACCCAGTGTTGCCTGGCTAGACTTTGGACCATTCCAACTTTGAACTGGATTAAGTAGGTTTGAGTATTTTATGTTATGCAAGTAACAGTTAACACAAATTTAGATGTAATATTCCTAATATGTGACATTAATTAGATAATAATAATATGTCTAGTCTGAAGATTTAGAAGTTAAAAGCCAGTTAAAGAGCTGGGAATCCAGCCATTATGGTGCTCAGCGCCAATGCTACAATATTACTAAAAAATACAAAGCGTCCCGTTTCCACTTCAGTGTAAATAAATGTAAACTATGATGTAATAAAGGCTAATTTCTGTCATATTAAATATTATAATTAAAAAGCACATCAGTTTCTTCAGAACTACAATTACGTGTGATCTTCACATTTTGTGAGATGGTTTTGCTTTGAAGTTTGCAGTATGAGGGTGAAAAGATGAAAATCACATGAATTAAACACAGTCAAAGTAAAAAGTATTCTATCAATCAAAGTGGAACTAAGGCTATGAATGACAAAAAAAAAAATAGTGGAAAATCGGCAGGCCCCACCCATTGACTCTCGTGATTTTCATGTTGAGAAGTTGAAAATGAAAATGCAAAGTGGAAAATGAAAATTCAATGATCAGCAGGTGGCACCAGTCCTTGTTTACGTTTTACTTTTCATTTTTGCAGCTTCATTTCAGTTCAGGCTGAAAATGAAATTGCAAATGGGGTTATTTTTTTTTTTTTTTAAAGGAAAATTGAAAAATAGATGACTGGATTTACAATTTAAGGTGGTTAAATGAGTTCTTTGCAAATTCTAGTGGAAATAAAATCCTGCATATGGATAAACAGTTTCGTTTTACACTGAAATAGAATGACATCAATTAAAGCTTTAGAAAAAAACACAGTTAATGATTATATTGTTGCTTGCTGTAGAAAAATGTGGCTTTGCAAACATACCAGCACTTGCTTCAGACAAGATGAAAACAGAGATTATGGTTTGACCTAGGAAATGCAGTGTTCTGTAATAGAAATTTGAATTGGAAAGAGAGTTTAATAGTGAATACCCCCTCAGCTGCCTGGGGATTGAGAAGAGTTCCTCAGCCGTAAAATATTTGAGATTAAAGTATTTAAAATTGTAAATAACATTGGACAGAAAGGCTTCAGATATAGGTATTACCTTTAATTCATTTCATACTTGAGACAGTCAGAAAATTACTTGTTTATGGTGAGAACTATAGGATGTATTCCAGAGCTATTCGCAAACTAAGAGTAAATGCCAAAGAAGCGATACAACACAAAAATTGATCATCTAAAACAAAATAAAACAACAAAGAGAATATAGCACAAGAAAGCATAAACTGAGCATATAGAAACAAAACTGTTTTACAAGGTTTGCACTCCTCCATATCAAAGAAAGACCTCTCTTAAGCCCACCTACTAACTTCTCTCACACAATATTGGCCTTTTGTCCACCTGCCATTTAAACCCTATTCCAAGCTAAATGGTCTAATAAGTGGAATAGGGCTTTTAAGCCCAATGGTCAGGAGCTAGAATTATGCTGGGAATAACTTGGGATTTGTCTTTTGGAGACTAATACACTAAAATCCTATGCAGACTGTTGTTTACAAGATGCTGGAATCACTGTATCAGTACCAATCATAACATAGTCAAAGATGCCAAGATCAAGTGTCTTACCCATTGTAATGTTTGGTCAATGTCAGTGAAATTTTCTGTGTGTTTCTGTGTTTATTTTTATGTAACCAAGTCTTCATGTGCCCATCATTTCTAGCATATATATCATTGAGATGATGAGATCATATAATTCTTTTAATAACTGTAGTATTTATATATAAGAAGTTCCTATTCAATGATGAAATTTTAGCCAAAGACTTTTAATCTATCTAGACATTCTGGTGCCTGTATATCGATAAAAACAAGATGCAAGATGTGCTTTGATATTCTCTTTATTTTGATAGTTGTAAAGTGTGTATTTTACAATTATGTTATGCAAATTACTCTAGCCTTTATAAGCTAAAACATTTTTATATTCTTTAGCATTTGCCATTGTGAAACCAAGGTGTGCATGTGTCAGTTGCTCCCTCAGATGTGTTATATAATAAAATATGTTTAGTGGAACAATTACAGTGGTAATCGCAAATGCTATTTAAAAGAAAATTCACCAACTGTTGAAAAACAGCTAAACCTCTTGACTGTGTTTATGGTGCTCTATATGTTTAGCTGCAGCCAGACGATTAGCTGTTTGGAGGATTTGTGTTAGCAAGCAAATATAGTGGCCAAAAAAGCACACATACTGTATATATCTATCCATTATATAAAAAAAAATCTTTGGTTGAGTCGTGATCATCTTGGAGAGACACTTTGAAGTTCCGCGAGACTACTTGCACATCACACCCTACTTACAAACAATTTCTTGGAGACACTTTAACGTCCCACGAGGCAGGGAAGTGAGATAAAAGGACAGCTGCTGTACAGGCTTTTAAATGATCGTTGTGCAGCGTGACATACAGATCACGCAGCACGGCAGCAGCAGCTTCTGTATAGGCATTTAAATGATTGACGTGCAGCGCGACATGCAGAACACGCAGCTCGGTAGCAGCAGCTGATCCATCTGTATTGCCTTAGCGTGCGTTCAGCTCCCCCCTTCACAACACGAGCGGCAGAGACATGAAGTGGCATGCATGAAGCGCCCCCCATATATATATATATATATATATATAGTGACCGGTGTCGCTGCCGGTTAGCTACCCATAATGGCAGCAACCAAAACTCATGTGCAGTTCAGTAGTTTCTCCTCTAGAAAGGGATATAACTTTTGCTATATTTCTTAAGTGAAAAAATGCTGTCCTGGTAATTTGATTAATATGTGATTTAAAATTCAGGTCAGAGTCAATAATTACCCCAAAATTCTTTACCTCATCTTGGCCTTTTAAGCCTAATGGATCAAATTTATTTCTAATTACCCTCATTACCCATTTTTGCCAATCACTAAGATTTGTGATTTCTCCTTATTTAGTTTGAGAAAATTACTACTCATCCATTCAGAAACACAAGTAAGACATTGTGTCAGTGAACCAAGAGAGTCGGGGTCATCAGGCGCTATTGATAAATACAGTTGTGTGTTATCAGCATTGCTGTGTTAGCTCACGTTATGCCTTGAGATAATCTGTCCTAATGGAAGCATGTAGATCGAAAAGAGCAGTGGACCCAGGATAGATCCTTGTGGAACACCATATAAAACATCAAGTGTCTTCAAAGTATAATTACTACAACTAACAAAGAATTTGCCAACTGTTAAATAAGACTCAAACCAATTTAAGACACTGCCAGAGACGCCCACCCACTGACTACTGTAAGGCAATTTATAAGAATATTGTGATCGATGGTATCAAATGCGGCACTCAGATCTAAGAGGATGAGAACAGATAAATTGTTTCTGTTTGCATTTACCCGCAAGTTGAAAACTTGAAACTTGTCAAGAACAGAATGTTCATTCAAGTGATTATTTAGCTGCACAATGACTGCCTTTTCTAGGATTTTACTTAAGAAAGGCAGATTAGAATTGGGTCTAAAATTGTCAAAAGCAGAGTTGTCAAGATTATTTTTCTTGAGCAGAGGTTTAACAACAGCAGTCTTAAGACAGTCTGGGACGGCCCCTATAGCTAATGAATTTACTATGTCAAGAATACTCTCATTTAACATGCCAGACACTTCTTTGAAAAAAACTGTTGGTATTGGGTCAAGGATGCAGGTGGAGGTCCTTATTTTATTATTATTCTATATAGATTGGGTAAGTCTATCCTGGTGAAAGAATTGAATTTGCTTAAAATGGAATACCAGGATTTAATAGGATCAGTATTAGGGGGATGTACTAAATTATTTCTAATATCATTCATTTTGTTATTAAAAATATAGTAAAAACCTCACAAGTTTCCCTAGAAGTTTTTTGGAGGCATTCTATTGAGTGACCCGGGAATAATCATTTCTTTTTGCATAGCTATCTGCTCAAATTGAGCTGAGTTTAATGGTGCAGTACTAAATTTACCATCTCTAGCAACAAAGAGCAAAACTTTATAACTCTGGATTGCACATGAACAAGTAAACTAATAGCAAATAAAAAGACCAAAACCTTCAGCAAAGCAAAAAGAAGGAACACCTCTAAGTAATATATAAACAATGCTGAAAGAGATTGCATATTAACTGCAACAACCAATATCCAGGAACAGGACACCAGCTATGGCAGTGGATCAGATAATGTATAAGGCCTATAATTAAGAATTGATCAGGGAGATCATTTACTAAGATGTGAGGTAATCTGCTGTTAGGTTCAGTAGCACATGGAAAGAGCGTAAACATCTTCAAAGAGCCAGATAAAATTAACATATAAAAAATTGCAAATGTGCTGCAGAAATATCTAAGGCATATTAAACTGTGAACTTGGTGTGTAAGTGGGCAACCTGTGGCAAAAAATGTTTAGTAAAGAGCCTAGTTTTGCCTAGTTTAGTAGTGTGAAGTTTTGTTAAATGTATTAATCAAAATGACATTTTAAACAGCTCACTAATATGGTGGATTACGTTGAACTTTAGTCAAGACAGATTTAAGATTTTTATTGCAACCTTCTTCTCCTTTGGCCCTGGAAGGCATAGCATCAAATAATTAAACAGTTGTATTGTAAAATAAATTCACTGAAATGGTAATATTCCCAAGCAAAGATTATTAAGAATTTTCATTAAAACTCAATCCATAGTAAACTTTTGCTGTAGTCATCTAAGAATTCTGGGAAGTAGTGACAAAGGAATTTGATGTTTTTTACTCATCCATTTAATCTGTTCTTCATATTTCTAAAGAATTTTCATAAGAACTTAAGAACATTGACAAATGAGAGACCATTCAGTCCATCAAGCTTGTTTGTTTAGTTGCTCCAAAATCTCATCCAGATACCTCTTAAAAGTTGTCAAGGTTTCTACTTCTACTACATACATGTCCTTAGAGTTTGCTTCAGATTCCTACAACTCTTTGTGTAAAGAAGTGCTTCATGGCATCAGTCCTAAATGCACTTCCTATTAATTTCCAGTGGTGTTCTGGAGAATGTAATTTGCCATTTAATTGAAAGAATTCATGTGTATCTACTTTATCAATGCCTTAAATTTCAAAGACCTGGATTAGGTCCCCACGCAGTCTCCACTTTTCGAGACTGAACAGGCTTAATTCTCTGAGTTTATCACAGCAGGATATGTCCTTAAGTCTTGGGATGTGCTATACTTGGTAGCTCACCTCTGCACAGCTTCAAGTGCTGCTATGTCTTTCTTGAGTAACCAGAATACTCCAGTTGTGGTCTCACTAGTGCATTACATAGTCTTAGCATAACATACTTTTTCTTTTTTAACTGTTTCTATGCATTGCTTAGATGATGTAAATATTGTGTTAACATAAACCCCTAATTAATTTCCTGGGGCAGTTGCCCCACTTGCCACCCCTAAACACAGAAGGAGGCGCCACTTTTGAGGTCCACGTGTCAAATTTGAGCAAATTTGTCAAGTTATATTCTCCAGTTATATTTTGTCTAGCAAAATACCAGCGCTTCGCAGCGGAGAAGTAGTGTGTTAAAGAAGTAATGAAACAGAAAAGGAAACATTTTAAAAATAACGTAAGATGATTGTCAATGTAATTGTTTTGTCACTGTTATGAGTGTTGCTGTCATATATATATATATATATATATATATATATATATATATATATACACACACACACATATAAACATATATGCATATACATATATACATATACTTTGTACATACATATCTACATATACACATATATATATATATATACACATACATATATACATATATATACCTGTATATATACACATACATCCACATATATATACATATATATATATATATATATATATATATATATATATATATATATATATATATATACATATCTACATATACAGTGGTGTGAAAAAACTATTTGCCCCCTTCATGATTTCTTATTTTTTTGCATGTTTGTCACACAAAATGTTTCTGATCATCAGACACATTTAACCATTTGTCAAATATAACACAAGTAAACACAAAATGCAGTTTTTAAATAATGGTTTTTATTATTTAGGGAGAAAAAAAATCCAAACCTACATGTCCCTGTGTGAAAAAGTAATTGCCCCTGAACCTAATAACTGGTTGGGCCACCCTTAGCAGCAATAACTGCAATCAAGCGTTTGCGATAACTTGCAATGAGTCTTTTACAGCGCTCTGGAGGAATTTTGGCCCACCCATCTTTGCAGAATTGTTGTAATTCAGCTTTATTTGAGGGTTTTCTAGCATGAACCTCCTTTTTAAGGTCATGCCATAGCATCTCAATGGGATTCAGGTCAGGACTTTGACTAGGCCACTCCAAAGTCTTCATTTTGCTTTTCTTCAGCCATTCAGAGGTGGATTTGCTGGTGTGTTTTGGGTCATTATCCTGTTTCAGCACCCAAGATCGCTTCAGCTTGAGTTGACGAACAGATGACCGGACATTCTCCTTCAGGATTTTTTGGTAGACAGTAGAATTCATGGTTCCATCTATCACAGCAAGCCTTCCAGGTCCTGAAGCAGCAAAACAACCCCAGACCATCACACTACCACCACCATATTTTACTGTTGGTATGATGTTCTTTTTATGAAATGCTGTGTTCCTTTTACGCCAGATGTAATGGGACATTTGCCTTCCAAAAAGTTCAACTTTTCTCTCATCAGACCACAAGGTATTTTCCCAAAAGTCTTGGCAATCATTGAGATGTTTCTTAGCAAAATTGAGATGAGCCCTAATGTTCTTTTTACTTAACAGTGGTTTGCGTCTTGGAAATCTGCCATGCAGGCCGTTTTTGCCCAGTCTCTTTCTTATGGTGGAGTCGTGAAAACTGACCTTAATTGAGGCAAGTGAGGCCTGCAGTTCTTTAGACGTTGTCCTGGGGTCTTTGTGACCTCTCGGATGAGTCGTCTCTGCGCTCTTGGGGTAATTTTGGTCGGCCGGCCACTCCTGGGAAGGTTCACCACTGTTCCATGTTTTTGCCATTTGTGGATAATGGCTCTCACTGTGTTTTGCTGGAGTCCCAATGCTTTAGAAATGGCTTTATAACCTTTACCAGACTGATAGATCTCAATTACTTCTGTTCTCATTTGTTCCTGAATTTCTTTGGATCTTGGCATGATGTCTAGCTTTTGAGGTGCTTTTGGTCTACTTCTCTGTGTCAGGCAGCTCCTATTTAAGTGATTTCTTGATTGAAACAAGTGTGGCAGTAATCAGGCCTGGGGGTGGCTACGGAAATTGAACTCAGGTGTGATACACCACAGTTAGGTTATTTTTTAACAAGGAGGCAATTACTTTTTCACACAGGGCCATATAGGTTTGGATTTTTTTTCTCCCTAAATAATAAAAACCATTATTTAAAAACTGCATTTTGTGTTTACTTGTGTTATATTTGACTAATGGTTAAATGTGTTTGATGATCAGAAACATTTTGTATGACAAACATGCAAAAGAATAAGAAATCAGGAAGGGGGCAAATAGTTTTTCACACCACTGTATACACACATACATATACACACATATATATGTGTGTGTGTGTGTGTGTGTGTGTATATATATATGTGTGTGTGTGTATATATATATATGTGCATGTGTATATATATATATATATATATCAAAATACCCGCGCTTCGCAGCAGAGAAGTAGTGTGTTAAAGAAGTTATGAAAAAGAAAAGGAAACATTTTAAAAATAACGTAACATGATTGTCAATGTAATTGTTTTGTGACTGTTATGAGTGTTGTTGTCATCAAGGATTTAATTATCATTATTTCTTTCAGTCAGGTTCGTATTTGGAGGATGTGTTGTGTTCAAGATACATTCCGTGTTTGTCAACTGTTGTAAAGATAACAGGTTTCATTCATCGATTCCTTTCTTACTGCATCAATAAACTGCTTGTCTTCCTCTTTATTTGAGACATCACACACTGCATGCACAGGTTTTTTTACACTGTCTTTCTTTAGCTGGACACTGACTTTTTCCACCGTGTGCTTTGTTTCCGCAGTAGCTGCACTTATGAATATGCTTGTATGCGTCACTCACTTCATATTCATTTGCTGCCTTCTCATTTGTGTAATGCGTTTTTTGTTCAGCGCTCTTTGTAGCTGTTGCTTTTTGTCTGTGTACTGCATTCATAGTCAGTTCACGTGAGCCGCTCAGAGTACATGCATTGAAGGTTCTCAGCTGTGCTTGTGCTATCTCGTGCGATGTTGCAATGTTATCTCAGTCCCGGCAATGCGTCTTCTCCTTAAATTTAAAGTTAAGCTTTACACCTTGCTTTCCTATTTGTTTGGATAAGCACAGTCCTTCACCAGCAAGTTTAACTCCGTTACAGCAATTTTAACTCCGTTACAAAGTGATCCAAAGTCTCGTTTATACCCCGCGTCTTCACATTAAACTTGTATCTCGTGAATATCGTATTCGTCATAGGCATGACAAACGCCAGCAGCAGCGTGTCTATAAACTTAATTTAAACTTACGGTTTACACCGTGCTTTGTTTCCGCAGTAGCTGCACTTATGAATATGCTTGTATGCGTCACTCACTTCATATTCTTTTACTGCCTACTCAATTGTGTAATGCGTTTTTTGTTCAGCGCTCTTTGGAGCTCTTCATTGTTCTCTGTGTATTACGTTCACAGTCAGTTCATGTGAGCCGCTCGGAGTACATGCATCGAAGATTCTCAGCTGTGCTTGTACTCTCGCGTGCATGTCCACAGCTTTATTTAATGTTAGCTAAGACCCGGCACTTAAAAGTTGCTCTCGCAGTTTCGCTGAGTTTGTGCCAAACACCACCCTGACCATCTAATCTTCATTTGCATAAGCACAGTCCTTCACCCGCGAATATTTAGCGGCAGAGTGTTTCTATTGGATTGCCGCTGACGGACGGCCTAATGTGGACAGGCACTAAATTATGTGGGAGGCGTGACGATGAGGGACGCAACTCCTCCTGACACGGCGACTGAGCTATAGGCTATGGCCGTATATATGTACATAAGTAGGTTCCAGTTATGACCATTACGCGTAGAATTTGTAAATGAAACCTGCCTAACTTTTGTAAGTAAGCTGTAAGGAATAAGCCTGTCAAATTTCAGCCTTCTACCTACACGGGAAGTTGGAGAATTAATGATGAGTCAGTCAGTGAGTGAGTGAGTCAGTCAGTCAGTCAGTGAGGGCTTTGCCTTTAATTAGTATAGATAAAGTCTTTTTTTTCAACACAAATCTCTAACAAAATCTTTCCTTTTATTAGTCAAGATAAACAGGAGCACGGTGTATGGGAAAACTAAAAGGCAAAGCAGAATTAAGAATATTTGACATATCCCGAAAATGAAGTAGGATCTTATAATGCTTTGCATAGCCAGTCTGTTTGAAGCTTCAAGTAGCGTTTTGATCCCCATGGGAATCAACCTTGAGCTTGTATGATAATGCCATAATGCTATTTTCTGTGTTTTGAGAAACTGTAAAATGTCAGTTGCCATGCTAGTAGAAAGAAAGGTGTGTGCCTTTATTTATTGGGGAGAAAGGGGGAAGAGAGTGTCTTTATTTTTATTAAACTCTTTTCAAAAGAGTTTTTAGTTGACTTGTCCATTTTCTGACAGTTTCCAGGAGCTTTTAGTTCATTTGCTGCTTTTCTGACATTTTTGTAAAGAGCTCAGCTCAGTTGCTGTCTGGAAAAATATGGACACGTGCAGGGAGCCTTTCTCTCTCCCTACTCTCTCAACTGAAATGGGCTTTTTCATGGAGCTCTTTTTCGGCTGCCTTACACTTACAAATAACTCTGTTTGTCTAACAAGATGCATCTTTTAATTATTGACTAGGTTATATAATTTGTATCTGTGGGACTGGACGATCTGGAGCTTCTTGCTGATATGAAGATGTAACCCACATTTTTTTATATTGTTTTTATTTGCTGCTATTGACTTAATGCAGATAAATAAAGTTTTTAAGTGATAGTTTAAATGAACTGTCTCTGCTTGTTGCTAGCAAGCCGTGAAGTTAAGATTGCTCATTTCTTGTCTAATTGTGGGTATTAAAGGCTCGAGGGGATGTGTTTGAGAAGGCCTCTATCAGTGTTAAACATGGCTGAAGTAAAGTATTAAAAGTTAAGACTGTCCTAGTCAGTGAAAAGCACACAGTAGAGGGCCCTATGATTGAATTTGCGGAGTACAATACAGGCAGTGAGACAGGTAGGTGGTTACAGGTAACATTTGTGAGACAGGTTGGTGGTTGCAGGTAAGAGTTGTATACCTGGTTTTGATATTTCTAGTTTTACCCAATTAAGAAAGAACCTCAAAGTTTAGTGTTAGTATCTTTCGTGTTTGGTGATGAGATAATGCAGTAAAATGCAGGTGCACACCATGTTGCCTAGCAACACACTACATCAGCAGGCACAATAAGGCAGCGGCTATTAAAAAACGTGTATATGATAAAAATATCAAAACAACAAAAATAACAGTTATCAGAACAAGAGTACACGTGTTAATCACTATTGTGTTACTAAAATAACAATGACAGGCAATAATTGGAACTAAAATTTAATATATAGAGAGACAAAACAAACACAAACATTAACCAACCCCTTGCTCCTGACACTGGAGTATTGCAAACAGAACTGCTAATGCATATGAAAGGGCATTACATAAAAAGTTAAAGGTTATTTCCACACCAGAAAGGACAAAAGGTAAAAGATTTAATGTTCGACTTTATAGCCTGCATCAGGTGTGCAACTTAAAAGGAAAGAGCAGGTAGCATACGTAGGAGGAGAAGGAGGGAACAAAGTAAGTGCAGAAAATGTGAAAGCAGATGTGAAAAAGCGGCCATTTGAGAAAACAGGAGAGATTAAAAACTTTGTTGGTCTTTAAGACTTGGAGAAATGTCTGATCTCAGTGTGAGTATGGGCTGAGCTTCTTCTGTTTTTCTTTGAAAAGAGTCTTTCAAGCCCTGTTAATGAACAGCCTTGTTTTATAAACATGGCAAAAATAGCAAAATTAATACTACTAAGCTAAATGAGACTCCCATCTAGCCCTAAGTGGGTTTAACCATTGGCTGTTACTAATTTTAACAACTAATGTCTCCATTCTTCTAAAGCATTTTAACGTTCAGGACGTCTGATTGATCACCTCATAAAGTAAAGCTAGAATATACTGTACAGTAACAGAGGCAAATCTTAAATCGGTCAATGCACTGGTTTTTTTTTTCTTTCTTATTCCTACAAGAGCTTTACAGGTAGTAGACAGGTCTGGCTGCTTCAACAAAGGTGCAGAAGAAAAATATGCATTGAGGGATTTCAGAAACATTTTCGAGAGTCAGGTGTCCACTAAAACTTTTTTAGTGATTTTTTCTTTGAGATATAATTTTTGCTAATATAGTCCTAAAATTTGTACAATTCTTTGTAATATACAAATTCAGTAACCTTTTGCACCAGGTTTAACTGAGGTTGTAAAGGGTCAACTGGTCACTCTGTGTTTTCTGTTTCTGTCGCTTATCATTTAATAAACCATCCTGGGAGAATTTATGAAACATAAATGAAATTGTAGATACATTCATTTTCTTTTGTTTTAAATAACACAAGATCAGAGCGATTTTTGAAAGAAATCAAAGTACCATCAATTTAAACAAGTACAGGCATACTGAGAAATTTCTATCAACTAAAACAGCCATTGGAAACTGTAAGTTAGTAATAATGGCTGCATTGAATGCATTTGCCTCTGTCCCAATAATTCTGGGAGTCAGTAGCTTACAAAGAGCTAATTTCTTTATGTAAAGCATACACTGCTGTCATCAGTGGGATTATCTGCCAACCCAGCCTTGGAGAATCCAGTGTTTTATTATTGAGGCCATGAGCCATAACTAGCATTTTAATATTTTAGTAATGTAGTCTGGAAATCAGAAAGAAATAAAATGTCCTGAAGACACTGAATCAACATGAGATTTTTTTATTACTGCCAGGTTTATCTTTATTAAAAGGTACTATAATTCTAACTGATTACAAAAAAATGTATCAAAATAGAGTGAGCATAGACTTTTCCTTTTAATTCCCCTGCAGCCTTCTTTTTTATGACAGTAAACAGTAATGCCATGACCAATATGCTTTTGTTGTTTTTGACAGAAAGTAAAATATTGGTGCCTGAACATTGTGAGATTAAGAATGAAAGAATGAGTCTTTACTGATCTTGTTTTTGTTTTAATGCATGGGCACGCTGGCCAGTTTCCCGGGGCCCCACGAGCATAGGGGTCCCATGCTAATCTATTTATATTGTGACTTGCTGAGTGGTCGTGCAGGTAGAGGCCCGAGTGCACTGCTTTGCCCGGGGGCCTATAATGCTGTTAAGATGGCGCGGATCGACAACACTGTTTTTGTAGTTTTTTTTTTTTTACCTGACTAAACTAACATTTTAACTGAATTCTTTAAAGAATTCTCTGAATCTTTAAATGAATTAGCTGTGGGAAAGCATTCATAATTATAAGAGGTATTCCACTTAGTACCATCTGGTCAATTATTGTATTGTGTGCCCTAACATGTCCTAATCTGACATAAATGAAGTCATTTCTGTGCCTTTACCACTCACAGCAAGCAGGTTTACTGATCAAAACTGAAGTATCTCTGCTTAACCCTTAACCTATTAATAATAAAAATGTTATGAGCTGGGTGATTTTTGGTCATTTGGGAAAAAATGAAGTCATTTTATCAGTACAGCAGAAACTAACCTGGGGAATATCAGGGTTTGCTTTCTTTTTATTTTGTGTTTTTCTGATTTTCTATTGTTCCCCCTGCGCTTAGTGTTAATTCTCTTAATGAATTGTATACTTTTGATATTTAAGTGACTATTCAGGTTAATTCCCAAGATGTTCCTGCTGTTACCAGAATAGGCTCTGGGCTCTGACCCCTGCTCCCCTAAACTGGATTAAACAGGGTCAGTAATCTGTACATATGACAGTAATGATCCTATAACCTTCTAAGACAGACAGATTCAATGTTGAAGGGACAGAGTGTCTCTCACTGTCAGAGTATAAAATGCATAGTCTTAATATGTTGACAAAAATATGTATTTTCTGTTA
Organism: Polypterus senegalus; assembly: GCF_016835505.1. NCBI lineage: Eukaryota > Metazoa > Chordata > Cladistia > Polypteriformes > Polypteridae > Polypterus > Polypterus senegalus. The sequence goes on from NC_053161.1 coordinate 140,054,891, forward strand.
TTATTTGCATTCTTTCTGAAGTTTTGGGCTTTCGTAGTAGCAGATGTAGTCAAGTCTCTTTAATACATTTTGTTTTTTTGCATGTAACAAATCTGTCATTGGCATATTCTGAAAGATTTTAATGCAGTGTCATGTCATCACCAACTCTGAATCTAATTTGTGCCTTTGTTTCATTTCTTATTCCAAGCCTATTCTGCTTAACATGGGATTTGGGTATCTTGGCGAAATTTGCTCAGGAAAGTGACAGCCAAGTTATGCATTGCTTATTGTACATGTGAAACTCAGTTTGGAATGTTGGAATTCATGCCACGAAACAAGCCCAGGGCACTTGTATGTTCATGTATTTAGAGCCAGCACATATGGTGTATAATAGCAAACAGACAATCTTACACATTCTTTTATTCTAATATCAAGATTATTTATATATGAAAACACAACCAAAATTAAATTCTTTTTTAAATACTTGAGAAAATGATCATATTTACAGTTACAGAAAGATGCATTGCATATACTTTTGAAATGGGGAAAAATATAAACTCTTTTTAGTGTGAAGTTTGAACAGGCAAGGAATGCATTATTACATGCCAAAGCCTTTGTTCCTTAATTTCTGAACCTACCCAATTCAGAGTTACCAAAAAACCTATCAGTGTATGTTTGGATTGCAGGAGGAAGTCATATGAACACCAATGTGATCGAAATATGTGGGAAATAGACACTGTCAGGCAGATAACTGGTATTTTACTTGGCATTGTCTGCAAAAAATGGTTTCAGTAGGGAAATGTTAAACTAAGAGTTTCTGTAATAGTGGTAATAGTTGTAGTAATAGCATTATTATCTATACAGAGAATGCTAAGGACTGATTTCTGATAAAACTGATAAACACAACATAGTTTTGGTTATATTGTAGATGCCTTTAGTCTTTACACTGTGTAAAGGACTTTAAAGACAAGAAGACAAACTTTTAAGCTATGCGAATAATATTTTGTGTATGTTTTTGTTTGTTCTTCTGTTTCTATTTTTGTATCATATAACTGTGGGCAATCACTCTGTGAAAATGGGTGACCTGGCTTTAGGCTTTTAGTGCGTGTAAGTCACTGCAACAGGCTCAGTCAGTTATTGGTAAATTGGCTGATTACAAAAGCCAATCTTCTTCAGCCCCGCTTTTCTAAGCTGTATGGTAAATTAGTTGTGGTGCTCCTTTATGCAAGGTAATATTGTAATTGACCCATCAACTTTTTTGCAGTGATCGTTTTGTAGTGCAAACAAAGAGCAACGAGTCAAGGCTAGTTTTACCAGAGTGAGAGACAATTGGAATTTTAGCCATTATGTTAAAGAATGTGGAGTAATACAGTGAGGAAAAGGAATCCTGTGCAATCAGGCAAACAACAAGAAAAGCTACTTAAATGAACTCAGACCTTTTTATTTTGTCCTTTAACTAAATTGAGACACTGTCTGTCTTAACATTTTACATTTACAATTATTGGCTTAGCAGAAGCTTTTATCAAATGCAACTTACAAAAGAGGTAAACAAGCAAGTAACATTAGTCTAGGGCCTTTTTGTTCAGCAAGTGTAATAGGAATGGCAGAAGCACTTCCAGGTCATGTGGAGGTCCTGGGAAACAAGGAGTTCTTTTCCTTACAGTGGCCTCTGGAGACACCCAAGGACCCCAACAGAGTGGATCCCTGCAGGTGCCCATATTGGGTTCATGCCACAGGAGCACTGACATCTATTGTACAGGGAGAGAATTTTGAATAGGCAACTTCTCCTTGTCCATTCACTATGGCCACCAGGCCAGGAAAGGCACTATTAGTCAACCAGGCTGGGATGCCTGTTCATCCAACTTGGCACCTACTATATATATAGGGGGATCTGTCTGCTTCCCACAGCCCAGCTGGACGAGTCTTCAGCCCCACCCGGAAGTGCAATTAGGACCAGGTGGTTAATCACCTGGAACGCTTCCGGGTGGGCTATAAAAGGGCCCAGCCACCACCACTCGACGAGCCAGAGTTGGGAGGAAGGAGACGAAGCTTGTCTGGGAGGAGTGGTGGAGCGAAGTGGAGAATTGTGGTGTTGTGATTTAGTGTTGGTGCTTGGGACTGTGTTTGAGCTGTGTGGCACGGGGAAGATGTGTCCCACAGCTGAAGAAAATAAAAGTATCTGTACTTTTTATATGTGCCTCCGTGTCTTTCTGTGTTGGGTCAGGCGCCTATATAGCGCTTTTGTTACAATATATATATATATATATATGTATATATAGCTTTTTTTAGAGAAAACTAACTTTTTAAAATAAACTTTATTTTAAAGTACAGTTACTGTTTAAAGTACATTAGAGAGCAATTAAACAATATGACAATATGACAGCTTGTAATTATGAGAAGCATTTTATTTTCTTTTATGCCATATTTATTATGTATGCATATTTTTGTAGGTAAAGTATGTATTTTAAAGAAATTTTATTTATTTTAGTATTTTTATGGTCACTGAACAGTTATCACCTATGGTCTATAGTTCAATTATAAAAATACCACAGTTAACACTTTAACATAGGACATAAAGCATCTGGTAATGCAGGAGCTTGTTGTAAAACATTTTTAAAGGGATAAATCAGAATTGGAATCGGTGGATCCAGTAATGTTTAATCAGTGATCGGTGTTGTCCTTAAAAAAACCCTGATTGGAGCATCCCTTAATTCTGCAATTTAAAACAGAAGAAAACATACAACCTGAATGATTCAACTCAGTGACCCAAACTTTGCATCAGTAAAATAAACAAAGAAATTGAAGAGTTCTTTCTTCTTAATCCAGCTAAGACATTCTTTAATAGTAGATGCCATTATGCAGCCTTTCTCCATCAGGACGCCTTTTCATGTTGTAGGTATTGCTATACTTTCATCTTCAGAATTCATTAATGTTCACTGCATCTTCAAAAATGTCTCTCTCTCATACCATACACTGCATCTCACATCTCTTGTATCACAAGCTGTGTGTCATCTGTGTAAAGCCAATATAGGGGTACCTTCTCTTATACCATGGTTTGATGACTATTTTTACTAAGGCTAATTTATTTATTTGTTTAAGATGCAGTCATGAACAATGAGGGAATTAAAGAAAAAAAAAACATCAGCTCTAAAGCTTGACGGTGCTAATTTAGTCGAGTAGCTGCATCGCAATCAGAGGAGCTAGGTCTGGGTTTGTAAATACAGTAGTGCTTTTGTTTGTTTAAGTAGTTCAGCTGTCAGAATAACCAGAAGGTAATTCAAAGTACAGTATCTGGAACCAGTGTGCTTTCTAGATGAGACAAAGTAGCACTATACATCTCATCCATGGAAAAGAAGAGTAGTTCTAAATAATGAAAGGTACAGTGATGCCTGTTTTGGAATGGAATGGATTGTAGAATGCACTGTGTTTTCAAAAAACATGTTAAAATCTTGTGTGATGAATACAAACACACAGGTCTGGTTCCCACACCTCTCCTTGAGGCCTCCCAAAATATATTTGTTAAATTCCAGCAACAGTGCACCATGGAGGTAGTGATTAGTCAAACCAGGTGTGCTAATAGTTTTTAATTTTGTACAAATAAACTGTTGTATTGTAGATTTTGAAATGTCTGCACTAACTCAGTTTTACAGTCATAGAATCATATTTTTCATATTAAATGTTATAAACAATGAACAGTAACAAATCATCCTAAACTTTCTAACTGTGGTATTCAGGCTGTGGTGTCCTACAAAGCTGTAGTCAGAAAATCTAGTGGAAGACTGATGAATAGCTCTTATGGGTCACTTCCTCAAGACACAGAGGGAAAATCCAGTGAAGGGCACATCAGTTGGCATCAAACTACACACAAAATCGATAAAATGATTAGTAGTGCTAGAAATATAAACTGAGCTTGATTCATTGTGCTGTACCTTTGAGAAAATTACATATTGGCAAAGTATGATAATGTTCCGAAATCCTCTGATTCCTCTAATTAAGAACTACTTGAAGTGTAAGTATGTAGATGGAAGACTGAAAGTATTAGATTGGCCACCTCAGAGCTTCAACGTCAATGTATGCCTGGGATCACTTCTACAGGGGGACAAATACAGCCAACTTCTGCAAGAGGCTAGTAAGAATTTACTATAGAGCTACTTGAAAAAAATGATGAAGCTCTGTACCAAGCAAATTGCTTCTGTTATGCATTCTTAGAGAGCCACACTAAATATTGACTTGTTTTAAATACAATCTTCTTGTTATTTTTTATTATCAATATTTATTTTTGTTTATTACAATGCCTACATAAATCACAGTAATGCACTAATTATTGAATACATTTGCTGCTCATCACAGATGGTACTCGTATTGTATTCTTGGATGCTCTGAGAAGTTAAATAATTAAAAATATCTTTTTTGTACATAAAATCATTAGTCCATAAAACAAGTTTCATTTTTTTGTTGTTTTTTGCACAGTTATTGACATAATTACCACTAAAGGGTCGCTGAAAATGTTACGAGAAGCTTCAAAATCTGGGCCAAAGTCTTATTTGGCATCTAATTGATAATATATATCAAATCTAAAATGCAAGTTTTGAAAATGTTAAGAGAGAGGTTAGAGAAAAATACATAAACAATGAGTAGTTTGGAATTAAACAAATTAGCCAGATGGTGTCTGTCTAAAGAGAGCTAAAAGCTGAAGTTTACACGATAGAGTGCCTGAACAAGCCAGGAGTAAGACAAGAACTGTCCACATATGACTCACCCTTTAACTAGGCAATTGATGATGTAAATAAAGACTGAAGATGACACTTGGCAACCAAGGCTGCTTCCCAAAGCCATTAACTGTGTTAGTGGTTTAAATATAGGATGGAGGTCCTCACTGAGTCAGAATCAGTTACCTTCAGTTACCTGTGTTTTGATGAAGTGGAAATCACAGGCTTGAGCAGAGTAAGATTAGTAGGAACATGAACTATGGTCCAGGTAAGGCCAGCTGATTGGCCTATGGAATCCAGAGAATCATGAAGCCAGTTTCTTTAATAGAGCATGGAAGACACTGATTTTTTTACCCACTTTGTAATAAGACTGTTAACAATTTATGCGACCAATATACTTTTAAAAGGATGACTGATCATAGACACACAAATTAGAACAAACTATTTAGCTCTGCCACATAGAAATGTTACATGTCTCATCTGAGCCACTTAAAATCAGTTAATTTATGTATGTTGTGAAAAGAATAAAGGCGGAAGTTTAAGATGGGTGGTTGCCCTGAGAGAAATACTCCATTTAATAGTCACAGCTGAGATTTTGGTATTTAAAAAGCAATTCACTAAAAAAAAGAACATTCCAGAAGCATATGTGTTCTCTTATCCACAGAGTGGTCAACTGATCCCATCTTCCTTCTACGGTCACCTTTTAAGTTCTCTTACAAGAAGAACAGGAGTTAAAGATGTGGCAAACACAAAACATGAAATCATAGCCTTTTAGGAGGTCAGTCTTATGGCAGAAACTGTTAAAGTGATTTCATACATATACAGGGTGACACAGAAAAATGGGAACTTTTGAAAAACCCAATAAAAATAGAAGAAATCCAACAAAAAAAATTTATTGACAGCAATTGAACCACTACAACTTGCCTTTTAAGAGACAGTAATCCAAATTATCAATGTCTGAAAATTACATCCTGTAGATGGCGTCCTCCTGTACGTATGCATTCTTTCAATCTGCTGTTGAGGTTCCCCATTGATCGCTGCAACATCTCATCTGGGATACCACGAATTTTGTCTTGAATTCTTTGTTTCAATTCATTCAGTGTCCTTGGCCGAGTCGTGTAGACCCGACTCTTAAGGTAGCCCCAGAAGAAAAAATCACAAACGGACAAATCCGGTGATCTTGAGGGCCAGGGAATGTCACCGAATCTTGAGATGACACGGTTACCGAACAATTCTCGCACGGCTGCCATTGATCGTCTTGCAATTGATTACTAAATTACTAAATGGCGAGATTGTTTACAGCTCAAGGTCCGTGTTCCTCAGTGCTGCCAACTGCACATGGCTGCCACTACGCATTTCAAAAGTTCCCGTTTTTCTGTGTCACCCTGTACATGCTTTCTTCCCCTTGTGCCCCCTTAAAATAAGTCCCTGTTAGGCACATAGCAAAATCACATGCATGAACATGTATATGGAAAACATGTACACATATGTTATAATATTTCCATGCCTTGGTACACTGAAGAGATGTGGGTTTGTGATTTGCTGTAGTGCCCATGACGAGGAACTTCTAGTCTTACTTTCAGAGATCCATTTTTATGAGAGTCTATTGAAAAGGGGTAAGTTAAAGTTTATTTACAAAGAAAGTGTTAGCTGCATTTAATATAGTTATGCAATATGTTGCTGGCACATTAATAAATTCATTATTGCTTCATCGTTCAACAGTTTTTTTTATCAGTTATTTATTGAAATTTAAATGACATTAATGACCAATAGAAATAATAAAAACCAACAGATTCATCAAAATAATAAACATTGAAAACAAAACATCTGTAAAGACAGTAATAACAGTGAAAATATTAAACACAAAATGAACCTGAAGAAGAGCACAATGGCAGCCACCAGATATTCAGCTCAGCAGAATTTCCACTAGAGCATGGCATTTGGAAATACTGTATGTGTAGCAAATGGCCTATTGATCATGGCAACCAATAGTTCTAGGAGAGTAAGATTGAAAAATGAAGCTAAGTTTACCAAGATGCAAAGGAGATAGGAAGATCAGATTTGCAGCAGGAAGCTAATGATGTCTTTGCAACTATTGTGTCTAGACAATACAGCCTGCGCTGGATAGAAGAGAGAGAGAGAGAGACAGACAAAAGGTCCAGTAAGAGAAAAATGTAAGGAAGACACGTGATATTAATGTAATAAATAGTCAAAAGAAATTTAGTAATAGACAACAACAAAGCTGAAACTGGGGGCACTTCCAAAACATATTCAAGAAAGTACCTGTGATCCCTGCCTGGGAGAAAGGAAAACAGGAATCAGTGGACAGGCCCATGGCAAAATGCTTCCAGGAGTAAAAGAAGTGAAATGATCAATTAATTTAATGTTTTAGAGATTGGGATCATAAGATAAAAATAAAATAATATGAAAAATAGATTTACAAGAAAGTGGAAGTGTTGAAGTAAGGTCCCACTGACAAACACAGAGAATTAATAATTCAACTTTTTTTTTTTGAAAACCAGCGCACCAAATCAAAGAAAAATTAGATGCATAATTGCCCAGGCTGTTTAGGAGGGACTGTAAGACTGTGCAAATAAGATCAAATTAAGTTTATTTATTGAACAGTGTCTTCTTTTTAAAATGTGTTGTCTAGCCATTTTCTGTTTCAGTTATTACCATCTTATTTTTATAACTACGTCATCATTTATAAGAATTGCAAAGACTAGGCTTTGTTTCAGGTGTTATTGGGCTTTGTAAGCAATGTGAACATATTGCACTGTTTATTTGTGTGCCTGGTGATATTCTAATATTGCTTTTTCTCTCATTGTTATTGTTTTGTTCATTTGTTTGCTAAATATGAAATCTTTAATTTAGATATAAAGTTTGATTTCAGGAGGAAATTAATCACAGGAGTGAGTATTACATTGTTTGGTATTGGCCTGTCTCAATATGTCCAATGGGTATTAAGATCAGTGAAGTGTTGTAGCCATCCTGATTTATTTGGTTAGAACATGTTTTGTTACAAATAAATTTCAAATGTGCAGCCAAAGCGTCAACTCTAGTAAATCCCCTTTGCACTGGATCTAATAAATAAAACTGTCAAGTGAGTGATGACATTAGCATATTTTATGAAACAGTAGAGAGTCTCTGTTTTGAATTATTCAATCTAAAGTAAGTACCTGCAATGCCTACATATTGGAAAATCTACCCATACATTCATCTATACATACAGTGACACATACAGCTTTGATTTAGCAATGGGATGCAAAAAGAAGGAAATGAAGGGAACATTTTAAGGAAAAGAATAATATCAAAGCTGACGCAGAATACTGACCTGTGTACATCCTTTTACTCTTAAACATGTTCTATTTTTTGGTAAATTTAGCAAATGCGATTTATACTTCTAAATGTGGAAATCATTTTCCAGCTGCTCAATGATATATTGATGGATATGTGCATTTAAGGCTATCAACAATCTACATTTAACAAGTCTGGGATATTACAGATACAGTGAGATCATGCTTTTTAAGATGAAGATAATATTGTTTCTTCATGCGCACCATCAATATATTTTATAAATTTTATAGATACATGTAGAATATACAACCGAATATATACCTAATATGCAGCAGGAGATCATTCAAGATTCTGTGTGTGATAGGAGAAAGCCTATGGCACTTTTAAGGTTATCCAGGCTGTTAGAGGGTGATGTGATTTATCCTGTCTCGTCCTCTCTTGAACACCTCTGAAGTGAGGAAAACACACAGAAACACCTGGTACCACTAAGGGGAATCCTGCTCATGTCATCTGTCATCTGAGTACCTGAAGTGCTTAATATAGGGCACAGTTTATAAGGAGCATTGTTTCATTAGTCTGGCGAGCTTAGATTGAGGAGGAAGCTAGTGACAAGGCTCTACTGGCAAAAGGGAAAAAAAGGAGCTAGAGTGTTGGCAGGTGAGCAGGGAGGACACAAGTACCAGAGCAACCAGGAGTTACTGCTGCTATCTGTTAAAGGAGTTTATGGCAATTCCACTGTATTTCTTATTCCTTGTTTTGTTAATAAACCGCATTGCTATTGTTAGTTTGAACTCCTCTGCTTGCATTTGGGTTTGGAGACAGCTATATATCTTGCTTTATTCTGTAAACTTCACTTTGTCAGTTATTACCTCCATATACTGTATGCACCATGGGGGACATAATATTTGGGCATATGCAAATGAAAATATGAAAATGGACAGATGGAAGTTTTTTTCAAATTTAAGTACTTTACGTATCTATAAAGGTCCTTGTGGTTTTGTTTTTCTGCACTTGTTTAGAAAATTACAATTAAAATTGCTGCAATGAGCAGCCTCTGAAATAAGTCTACCAGCTGCTGTTTTTTGCCTTTTTTTCATTTGAGGTATATGTTAAGTATCAGCATTGCTTCGCTCACCTTACATTCCAAGAAAACATTGCATATAGTAATTAGAATCTCCTTCTAAAGTATACTGTAGTTGTAAACAGCTTTCCAACAGACGGTTACCTAGGTATAACTTTTTTTTACCACCATTTAACTATTTTATGCATCTAAATTATTCATTATCCTTTGCAAACAACATTAAGAATTTAAGTTTTGTTTTTTTTTTCACTTTTTAAAAGCATATGAAGCAACAGAGTGTAGCATAGTGGCACCATGGTTAGTCCTGCTGTTGTCTTACAGCACCTTGGTTTATTTCCTTAACCTGGTCGCATTTTCCTTGTACTTCTGTGACTTTTTTTCTGAGTACTCTGAATTCCTTCCATAACATACACGGTGGTTAAGTATCATTTCTTTATTTTCAAGATATTGTGTAAATGCAAGCTAGCTGCGTGGTGAATTGATGGCATGTCATTTTTGCTCTGTGAACAATAGCTTCCCATAACACTGATGAAAAGAAAGGTAACCGTTTCTATCTAAAACTTTCTTGATAAAGTGCTTAATGTAATGGATATCCTAAGGGGAGAAGAATGAATTACAATAAAATGTAATTAGTTTGCTTCTGTTTGATTCCCAGTATGTTGTTCATTTTGTAATGTGTGGATATGGACTGGAAAGGAGCAGTTATTCTGACTCAAAACACTTAGACTAAGGTTCCTTCTGTGTGGAGTTTGAATTTTGTCTCTTTTTTCAGATTGGTTTCCATGTTCAAAAATCAAATTTTCAGGAGATTATAAACTGTGCTGGTGTGGGTGAACATCGCATTGTAACAAAACCCACCTTAGGCCAATTAACGGTTACAAATGTATATGGAAAATACGTTTGGGAGGACACAGAAGTATGCTGAGCAATCTCAGACAAATTTCTCATAGAAAGTACCCCAAGAAGTAGTTGATTTAGGGTCCAAGGACTGAGAGGTGGCTGTGACTACACAATCACTTCCTACATAGTATAAAACACTGCTGTCAATCAATTAGGTGGTCTTTTTGCTTAGTATCTTACATGGTGAGTAATAAAACTGTGTGCAGCAAAGACAGTAACACAGTATTTAGGTAAATTACAAGATAGTTCAAACTCTAGAAGAATTCATCCATCCATTATCCAACCTGTTATATCCTAACACAGGGTCATGAGGGTCTGCTGGAGCCAATCCCAGCCAACACAGGGTGCAAAGCATGAAACAAACCCCGGGCAGGGGGCCAGCCCAACCTCAGTCAAGAAGAATGAAACAGAAATATATAGGGGTCAGATTAAATCTACACAAATTGAGACTGATTCATCTATGTAAACATTTATTCATTTATTCTGGATATGTGCTACACATGCTCAAAAAACCTGGACAGGCAACAGTCTCTGTGATTGTGTAAACAGTTGCTCACACCACCATCATTTATGCATACATTTCTCTGGTTCACCTGCAGAATGAAAATGTAATATGCATTCTACATAACTGGCAACCCATCCAAGGTTGGTTGGTTCCTGGTTTTACTGCTCAGATAGGTCTTGGCCCCCATAACCCTGAAGTGGAATCATAAATAGGTGGATTTATTCCATGTGAAACAGTTCTATCCATTTTTTGTCAAGGACCACTTATTTCCATCATCCGATACTTTAAACGGCAGTGGAATTTGTTTTCCAACAATACCAAAAATAAAAAGTGTTGCATATGAAAAACAAACCACAAAACGTCTGATATGAAGATAAACCATAATTATAAAGCAACAAAGACAGTAGTTTGGTCTGACTTTATCTTACAATTTTCCAGTTTAGCTCTTAAAATTATAGATGAAGGAATTTTTATGAAAGGTAATTTTGATTGCCTGTGGTGTTATAAATTATAGCAAGCCTCCCAGTGATTTAATGCATTATATTTACTGAAAACATTATGTGAGAGCTTCTTGCAGACCACCTACATATCTACAATTATGCAGGATTTGCATAGAGTTATTTATATTACTTTCTTTCTCTGAATAAGGCAGTGTTTGATCCATAAAGAATGTGGGCTTTAACTCCACTTCCATCAGCAGCAGCAGCAAGTGTGAGCCTCTCATTGTGCCACTAAAGTACTTTCAAATTTAAGGCTGTCACAATACTACTAAGCCTTCTTGAAATTCAAGTCATTGCAAGTTGTGGATTTTGACTGCTCCAGAGCATTCTTCGGTTGTGCTGTGTACCTGTCGACATGATTGTGGTTACCGTATTTATTTCTGCTATACATCAAAATCCTTCACTACAGTACAGTCAAAGTTGGACTTTGCATTTTTACCAACATATATCATAGCTATTTTTATTTGTTGGTGACCTGACAGTTAAAAAAATGCTTTAAAGCAGCTTATGAAGGCTGAAACCAAGCAATTTTCTATTTGATTTGCTAGTTATAATCCAGAGGTCAACTGGATTTTTTTTTTTGCTAAGAATCAAGGAGCATAAATTTTTTGAGACATGTCAGGGAAAGTATTGCTGAAACAGTTTATCTTAAATTGGACAAGCACTGACATTTTGTCTCTTAAATAGATGAAGTACTATTTAGCCTAGGAATGATGGGAAATAAGAAGTTTTATATGTATATTAGACAAAGTACCAAAAGAAATTAGCTATAGTATAGTTACACAATACATTTTAATGTTATGATATTACATGGTGTTAGGATAAGTTTACAGACAGCGTAGAAGACCAGGCCCCGGGCACAGACAGACAGACACTGTATATCCAAAACACACACGTTTATTTACACTAGTATCCTGCACACGACACAGTGCTCCAAAACAGTACTCAGTCCTTCTCTTCCCGTCTCTCCTCTACTGCTTTCTTCCCAAAGCTTTGACTTCCTCCTCCCGACTCTGGCTTACAAATGGAGTGAGACGGCCTCCTTTATAGAGCAACTGGATGATAAAATTCTAATCTTAGATCCCAGATTTCAAAATCATCATGAAAATTATATATTGCAGTGTCAACCCCTAGTTCTCTTTGTGCATAATACTGTACTTTATTAGTTTTTAATTTAACAGTAGGAGATCATAACTTAAATTTCCAAAAGAAAATCTGTCTTTTACAACAACAACAGCAACATTTATTTATATAGCACATTTTCATACAAACAGTAGCTCAAAGTGCTTTACATAATAACAAATAGAAAAATAAAAGGCACAATAAGAAAACAAAACAAGTCAACATTAATTCACATAGAATAAGAGTAAGGTCCGATGGCCAGGGAGGACAGAAAAAACAAAAAATAAAACTCCAGACAGCTGGTGAAAAAAATAAAATCTGCTGGGATTCCAGACCATGAGACTGCCCAGTCCCGTCTGGGCATTCTACCTAACATAAATGAAACAGTCCTCTTTGGATTTAGGGTTCTCACGGAAGGGCTTGATGATGATGATGGTCACGTAGACTTCTGCCTTTTAATCCGTCCATCATTGTTGGAGCATCATGAAGCTTTGAGTATGAACACAAAGAAACCGGAAAAGAAACAGAAGAGAGAGTAGGGGTCAGTACGGATTTTAGAGCCACCATGAATAGTTATTATGAAGAATTGAACATACAGAGTATAAGGATTAAGTTAAATTAAGTTAAATTGAAGTTATAAAAAGGCCATGTTAAAGTAATGTGTTTTCAGCAGTGTTTTAAAGTGCTCTACTGTATCAGCCTGGCGAATTCCTCTTGGCAGGCTATTCCAGATTTTAGGTGCATAACAACAGAAGGCCGCCTCACCACTTCTTTTAAGCTTTGTTCTTTTAATTCTAAGGAGACACTCATTTGAGAATCTGAGGTTAAGATTTGGAATATAAGGTGTCAGACATTCCGATATATAAGATGGGGCGAGATTATTTAAGGCTTTATAAACCATAAGCAGAATTTTAAAGTCAATCCTGAATGACACAGGTAACCAGTGTAGTGACATTAAAACTGGAGAAATGTGTTCGGATTTTCTTTTCCTAGTTAGGATTCTAGCAGCTGCATTCTGCACTTGTTGCAAGTGATTTATGTCTTTTTTGGGTAATCCTGAGAGGAGTGTGTTACAGTAATCTAGTCGACTGAAAACAAATGTGTGAAGTAATTTCTCAGCATCTTTCAGTGATATAAGAGATCTAACTTTTGCTATGTTTCTTAGGTGAAAAAATGCTGTCCTAGTGATCTGATTAATATGCGATTTAAAATTCAGATTACAGTCAACAATCACCCCTAAGCTTTTTACCTCCGTCTTGACTTTTAATCCTAATGCATTAAGTTTATTTCTAATAGCCTCATTGTATCCATTATTGCTGATCACTAAAATTTCAGTTTTCTCTTTATTTAACTTGAGAAAATTACTATTCATCCATTCTGAGATACTAGTCAGACATTGTGTTAGTGAATCAATAGAATCGGGGTCATCAGGAGCTATTGATAAGTACAGCTGTGTGTCATCAGCATAGCTGTGGTAGCTCACGTTGTGCCCCGAGATAATCTGACCTAACGGATGCATGTAGATTCAGTTCAAAAGAAAACAGTTAAAAGCTCAATTCCTGTTCTGGCAAGATCTTTTATTAACATTATCAGTCTATTGTAATTGGTAAACATAGCTTGTAATGCATTAAAAGTGGCATTTATCAGGCCATTATTAAAAAAAATAAGAGATAAACCTGAATATGCTTAATAATTATAGCTCTAATTCAACTTTACCTCTCTATTTTTTTCTGTTGTTGTGACCCAGAACACCTGGTCAAGTTCTGTATAGCACAGTAATACCCCTGTCAACAAATACATTCAGAATCAAACTCTTTTATAATGAATTTGCCAGGCATGCACAAGTTTATGTACTTGTCCTCTAGAATGCTATGGAAGTTACTGCATAATATCCCTACATGGAATGTTTGTCTGTCATTGATATTGTGCATATGGTAGAATACAAAATAATTACATGTGAATACTTTATATATGTTTACATACTACAGTTATTTAAATTTTTTTATAAAGAAATAATTATAATTTGCCCAGTATGTCATGGAAACATACAGCAATATTTATAGAAGATAAAATGCAGGTTATAAAGAGGATAGAAGCTGGATTAAAGAAATGCCATGAATCAGAATCACTGGTCCATTAAAGGAGTCAGTGACAAGCTTGGAAGATGGGGTGCAGATAAGACAGCACTTACATGCAAGCATTCAAGATGTGCTTCGGCTTTGGTAAAATCCATTACCCCAGTGGTTTGTGGTCACCAGTCAGTCTGCTTAAGGCCAGATGGTATTGCCTCTCATCTCAAGTGTGGTGTGAGTCAGTGGAGTGAATGTGCAGACAGTGTAGGAGGTACATGAAAGCATGAGAAGCTCAATAAACAACACCCATTCCCCTAGGTCATTACAATATGTATCCGTCTTCTTTATGTTTTGCAAGTGAATGTGCCTGAGCGTGCTCTCATTGAACAGCGCTATACATTAAAATAATCATAAAAAAAATTAAGGATGTGATAATGAAGTAGTTACAGTATTTCAGAATTAAGTTTCATTTACCTGGGTGTCTACTTGGCTTGTCATTAGTTGTCATTATTAGGATAGAATTAAGAGAGCAGATGTCAAGGAATAAAAAAAATTCTGAAATACTAGTGAAAAGCTGTGGTGGGCTGGCACCCTGCCCGGGGTTTGTTTCCTTCTTTGCACCCTGTGTTGGCTGGGATTGACTCCAGCAGACCCCCTTGACTCTGTAGTTAGGATATAGCGGGTTAGATAATGGATGGATGGATAGTGAAAAGACAAAAAGAGTTAAATGGTTAAGGGTATGGAATAAATACACTTTTCTACATTTTTCTGAATGTAAATCTCACTGTGCTATTTCTGAATGCAGAATAAACTCATTAAACCATGTTTTCCTTTAGACATAACATGATTCACTTATTATTGAGACTGTATGGACAAAAACTTGCAGCCATAATGGTTCCTTCAGGATTAAACTTGAAAACCAGCTAATTTTAAAATAAAAAAATACTCAGATAAGAAGTATGTTCCCCTAGCCATGAATTGAAAAGGATACAACATACCTTAAAGGCCAGTAGAACATTAAGCACAATTCCACCCAAATACTTTCTTGTCAACTTGCATTACAGGTAACCTAACAAATGTGATGGTAAAAGACATGATTGAGAAATGCCTGTCCTGTACAGGTGAATTTGAATAAAGTCTAACATGCTTGAGATTTATAAAGAGGTTTTACATATCCATCCATCCTTTCTCATAACTTGTTTATGCCAATACAAAAAGTTGAAACCCACCCCGACGGTATGATGCATTTCTGAACAGGGTATACTCACAGATACCACTACTCATAGAGTGAATGTTTAGAATCACAAATTAAGCTGTGTCTTGGTGGCAACATCTCAGTGCAAAATGTTGCAAATGGCTCTCTAGTCACTGACAGATTGTAGAGAGAATGAGCACACAATGCTTAAGATTCGAAAAACGTCAAATGCAGTATCTATGGGTGAACTGAAATAGAGCAGACAAGGAAAAGAAAAGGTCAACTTCAATAATTTCAAAAGGCTAACTTGTTGTATTATATTATAAACTAGCAAAATACCCGCGCTTCGCAGCGGAGAAGTAGTGTGTTAAACAAGTAATGAAAAAGAAAAGGAAACATTTTGAAAATAACGTAACATGATTGTCAATGTAATTGTTTTGTCACTGTTATGAGTGTTGCTGTCATATATATATATATATATATAAATATATATATATATATATATACACATACATATATATAAATATATACACATACATTCACATATATACATATATATATATCTACATATATACACACATACATACACACACACACACACAGACGGACATCTTAAATTCACCACACACTGTTTATTTACAATATTTACACAAACAAGTCACGTGCACAAACCCCAGTGCCTCTTGCACCGATGCCCCAATTGTCCAGGCCACACAGTCCTTTGTGCCTTTTTTCCTCCTGGCCGCCTCCAGTCCTCACTCTAGCTCCATCCTCTTCCACCCGACTTCCACTTGACTGGAGGGAGGCGGCCCCTTTTATGGGAACCCGAATGGGCTCCAGCTGCTTCCCAGCAATCAGTCCTATCCACACCCCAGTGTGGCGGAAGTGCCGGCTGCGCACCCGGAAGCCGTCCGGGTGTCCCTTGTCGTCTTCCTCCCAGCACTTCCTGGTGTGGCGGAAGTGCTGGGTTCCAGGGTTCCTCAGGCACCTGGGCACCGCCTGGCGGTGGCCACGGGCCCCCACAGGGTTGGGCTTTCAAGCCCTGTACCCGAGGCCCACAGCATAACCAGGACGGACGCCACCTCGCGGTCTGGAGGAGGCACAAGCCCTCCTCTGGTCCTCCTGGGCGTCCCGGCCGGGGATCACACGGGATATTCCAGCATCGGGGCGCCGCCTGGCGGTGGCCACGGGTCCCTACAGGGCTGGGCTTCCAAGCCCTGTACCTGAGGCCCCCAACATAACCAGGACGGACGCCCCCTCGCAGTCTGGAGGAGGCACAAGCCCTCCTCTGGTCCTCCTGGGCGTCCCGGCCGGGGACCACAATGTATATATATATATATATATATATATATATATATATATATATACCCTTTGGGGTGCGAGCAGCTGTTGCTGGGGGTGTCAGAATCCATCAAGGAAGAAAAATGAAAAACATTATTTGTACAAAATCTTAATTTATCTATCAACTAGCAAAATACCCACGCTTCGCAGCGGAGAAGTAGTGTGTTAAAGAAGCAATGAAAAAGAAAAGGAAACATTTTGAAAATAACGTAACATGATTGTCAATGTAATTGTTTTGTCACTGTTGTGAGTGATGAGTGTTGCTGGTATATAAATATAAATATATATATATATTTACACACACACACAAACATATATATATACATATCTATACATATACACATATATATACACACATACATATATACATACGTATATATATATCTACATATATATATACATACATATACATACACACATACATACATACACACACATATATACACACAAATACATATATATATATATACATACACACACACATATATAAACATATATATACATATACATACATATCTACATATATACACACACAGGTATTTCGTATCAGTGCAATACGCTGCTTGTTAAAACGGATGAATCCCGCTCTTACGTGCAAGTCTGCATGGATATTATGAACTATCGTATTTGTTCAAGTTCTATTTAAATTTTAAATAGAAGGAATTTTTATTTAGTCGACAGAAATATCTTTGGTAGGAATGGTAAAAACAGACAGGAATATTATTCCTAAATAAATCAACTCAAACCTTAAACAACTTATAATATTTTGCTCTCCATAAAAATATATCCTGTCTAAATTATACAAGTTAGAAATAAAGTAAACATTAAAAGAACAAACATTCAAATTTCTTTACTCTTATGTAATTTTATATATAAAAATAAACTTAGATTTTAAATATCCCAAAAGATTTTGCTCTCCATAAAAATATATCCTGTCAAAATTATACAAATTCAAATATGAACATGCTGCATAACAAAACCTGGAAATATAAATAAAATGTGTTCCTTTCAGCAATAACAAATCAAATCATTCAGTTGTCTTTGCTCATATGTCATTTTAGAGCTGGACGCCTGGCATCTTTTTGGCAACAGGTTCGTTTCTGTTTGGTGTGAGGTTCTGTGTTGTGGAGATTCTCAGGATGGATTGCAGGTGCTCATCAGTGAGGCGACTCCTGTGTGCTGTTTTGTTAGTCTTTATCACTGAGAAGAGCTTCTCACACAGATATGTGCTACCAAACATGCACAAGGTTCGAGCCGCATGTAGACGGACTTTTTTTTGTTCTTCAAAGTCACCAAAGCGCCGTGCAAACTCAGTGCGCTCAGTTTATCAGCAAAGTGCGTATTTGGGAACACCGTAGTGACGACTTGGTTTAACATTACTTGGCAACAGGGAAAGTGGGGCAAGTGGTTGTGTCTCCCATAAAAGCAGCTCAATTGAAATCACTTTGTGATTGTGCACGGGTAAAAACGTCCGCTGAAATGTCAGATTCTTATTTAATTCTTCTGCTTTCTGTATCTTCTGCATTGCATTCAGGTCTTTCAGGTTTTGTTTTATAGTGCCGTCTTAGATTAAATTCTGTAATTACAGCCACATTAGCTCCACAAATGAGACACACGGGTTCAGTAAACATATACTCAGCCTCCCATCGGTTTTTAAAGGCTCTATTTTCAGAATCAACTTTTCTCTTCAGCATCGTGTGAGCTAGCTTTGAAATAACTTGCAGCATCATAAGGTAGACTTGATTAAGTAAGTGTTCGGCAAGGCAGCTGAAGCGCTGCATTATGGGATCTGTAGTTTATTGTGTTACCAGCGCTTCATATACCCGGGCTTTAATAACAATAATACAGTATATAAAATGATCTCGGGCGGATATAATTACGCCGGGCGGATGTGGCCCGCCCCTTGAGTTTGACACATATGGACTAAATAGAACTTGAAAAGATATATTTTTCAAATGTGATCGCAATTCAGATAGAGTTGACGCACTACAGCCTGCATGCCTCAATAAGTCATCCTCCCTCGCTCTTACTTTTTACCGCTCATCTAATGAATACACTGAGTATGGCTTTACCAAAACAATCATTGATGGCGAATAAAGTATCCATTATTCGAGTATGTAGATCGGGTTATATATATATACATATATATATACCCGCGTATCGCAGCAGAGAAGTAGTGTGTTAAAAAAGCTAGAAAAAGAAAAGGGAACATTTTAAAAATAACGTAACATGACTGTCAATATACAGTATTTGTTTTGTGAGTGTTACTGAGTGTTGCTGTCATCAAGGATTTGATTATCATTATTTCTTTCAATCAGGTTCGTATTTGTAGGATGTGTTGTGTTCAAGTTACATTCCGTGTTTGTCAATCGTTGTAAAGATGACAGGTTTCATTCATCGATTCGTTTCTTACTGCATCAATAAACAGCTCGTCTTCTTCTTTATCTGAGACCTGACACACTGCATGCACGGGTTTTTACACTGTCTTCCTTTAGCGGGACATTGACTTTTTCCAACGTGTGCTTTGTTTCCGCAGTAGTTGGATTTATGAATATGCTTGTATGTATGAGACGCTTCATATTTTTGCTGCCTTTTCAATTGTGTAATTCGGTTTTGTTCAGCTCTTTGGAACTGTTGCTTTTATCTGTGCACTGCGTCCAGTTCACGTGAGCCGCTCGGTGTACATGCATCGAAGGTTCCCAGCTGTGCTGGTGCCATTTCTGCTATGTCCATGGCTGTATTTAATGTTACCTTAGTCCTGGCACTTAAAACTTTCTCTCGCAGTTTCGCTGAGTTTGTGTCAAACACCACCCTGACCATCTCATCTTCCTCTCCATAAGCACAGTCCTTCACCCGTGAATATTTACCCGTGGCAGTTTGCTATTGGATTGCCGCTGACGGACGGCCTTATATGGGCAGGCACTAAATTACAAACGCCAGCGGCAGCCTGTCTATGAACTTAATTTAAAGTGTAGGTTTACATCGTGCTTTGTTTCCAAGTAGCAGAACTCATGAATATGGTTGTATATGTCACTCGCCGCTTCTTATTGTTTCGCTGCCTTCTCAATTATATAATGCATGTTTTCTTCAGCGCTTTTTGAGGTCTTCCTGGTTTTCTATGTACTGCGTGATTACGTGGGAGGCGTGATGATGTCACACGAAACTCCGCCCCACGGCGTTGAAGCTCATCTCCATTACAGTAAATGGAGAAAACTGCTTCCAGTTATGACCATTACGCGTAGAATTTCGATATAAAACCTGCCCAACTTTTGTAAGGAAGCTGTAAGGAATGAACCTGCCAAATTTCAGCCTTCCACCCACACGGGAAGTTGGAGAATTAGTGATGAGTCAGTGAGTGAGTGAGTGTGAGTGAGTGAGTGAGTGAGTGAGTGAGGGCTTTGCCTTTTATTAGTATAGACTAGCAGAATACCCGTGCTTCAGAGCGAGAAGTAGTGTGTTAAAGAAGTTATGAAAAAGAAAAGCAAACATTTTAAAAATAACGTAAGATAATTGTTAATGTAATTGTTTTGTCATTGATATGAGTGTTGTTGTCATATCTATCTATTTATATATATATATATATATATATATATATAGGAAAATACCTGCGATTGGCAGCGGAGAAGTAAAAAGAAAAGGAAACATTTTAATAATAACGTAACATTATTGACAATGTAATTGTTTTGTAATTGTCATGAGTGTTTCTGGCATATATATATATATATATATATATATATATATATATACACACACACAGACACATATATAAACATATATATACATATAAACATATATATACATATACATATATACACATACTGTATATATACACACACACATATATACATACTGTATATACAACATATACATATCTACATATATACTGTATATACACATATATATACAAATCTACATATATATATCTACATATATATATATATTAGGTGGGACTCGATTAAAAAATTAATCCAATTAATTAGAGGCTGTGCAAGAATTAATCTTGATTAATCGTATGTAATCGCACACGTAAATTTGCCCCAAATCGCAAATGTTTTTTTTTTTTTATTTAAAACGGTTTTAGTGGGCGACAGATTCAAATAATAGACATGGAAATGAATATTGTAAACTGAAGCTGTTTTAATTTCTGAAAAAAAAGCTTTTAAACTGCATTTGAATTCAAAACAGAAACAAAAATATCATCCCTGGTTAAAATTGGGCAGACTTAAAAATAAAGTGGTAGTTTAAGTACTTTAAGTACATTTTCAGAATAGTATTGTCTTTAAATAATAATAACCAAAATTTTGTAATGAGATGTAATTAGAATTACTAACGGTCATGGAAGTCCAATGATCCCCAGTAAGAGCCACAAAGTCCGCTTTCTGTAATGCATCTAATTTTGCTTGCTTTTCAGTGTGCACAAAACCATGCTTTTATCAAGGCTTCGGGTAGTCGAAATGATCAGTCGTAGGAACGCGCTTTATTCCGACTCTAACATTTTTGTAGCTGTGATGTGTGCATCAGTGTAATGGATGTTCCAGGAAATCATGCATTGACAAAAGTTCCCGTTTGCTTGGAATTGAAAGTGTGATTAAATGCGTTATTTTTAGCGCGTATGGAGTACATGCATCGAAGCTTCTCAACTGTGCTTGTGCTAAGAAAGGAAAATTTTAAAAATAACGTAACATGATTCTGCGTTAACCGAATATTTTTTCATACGTCCCAAACCAAGGAGATGCGAAGGTAAAATGAATCGGTAGCGCATTACATAGTCAGTACATCCCTCTCGAATCGAACCTCGAATGTCGGCGTTAGAGGCGAAGACGCTACAATTAGCCACAGCGTGTGGATTGTCTATGCTAATGTATGTATTGTAGATCGGGTATATATATACATTTATATATATATATATATATATATACCCGTGTATCGCAGTGGAGAAGTAGAAGTTATGAAAAAGAAAAGGGAACATTTTAAAAATAACGTAACATGATTGTCAATATACAGTAATTGTTTTGTGAGTGTTATTGAATGTTGCTGTCATCAAGGATTTGATTATCATTATTTCTTTCAATCAGGCTCGTATTTGTAGGATGTGTTCAAGTTACATTCCGTGTTTGTCAATCGTTGTAAAGATAAGAGGTTTCATTCATCGATTAATTCCTTACTGCATCAATAAACAGCTCGTCTTCCTTTTTATCTGTGATGTGACAAACTGCATGCACGGGTTTTTTTTACGCTGTCTTCCTTTAGCGGGACATTCACTTTTTCCACCGTGTGCTTTGTTTCCGCAGTAGCTGCACTTATGAATATGATTGTATGTATAAGACGCTTCATATTTTTTTGCTGCCTTCTCAATTGTGTAATTCGGTTTTTGTTCAGCACTCTTTGGAACTGTTGCTTTTTGTCTGTGCACTGCGTCAGTTCACGTGAGCCGCTTGGTGTTCTTGCATCGAAGGTTCCCAGCTGTACTGGTACCATCTCATGTAATGTCAGCTAAGACCCGGCACTTAAAAGTTTCTCTCGCAGTTTCAATGAGTTTGTGCCAAACACCTCCCTGACCATCTCATCTTCCTCTGCATAAGCACAGTCCTTCACACGTGAATATTTACCGGCAGTGTTTGTATTGGATTGCCGCTGATGGACGGCCTTATATGGGCAGGCACTAAATTACAAATGCTAGTGGCAGCCTGTCTATGAACTTAATTTAATATAAACTCACGGTTCACGCCGTGCTTTGTTTCCGCAGTAGCTGTACTTATGAATATGCTTGTATGCATCATTTGCTTCATAATGTTTTTCTGCCTTCTCAATTGTGAAATGGCGTTTTGTGCTCATCGCTGGAGTTCTTCCTTGTTCTCTACGTATTTACGTAGGAGGTGTGATGATGTCACACGAAACTCCGCCCCCCGCGGCCATCTCCAACTCAAGACTCCATTACATTATATGGGAAAAAATAGCTTCCAGTTATGACCCTTATGCGTAGAATTTCGAAATGAAACCTGCCCAACTTTTGTAAGTAAGCTGTAAGGAATAAGCCTGCCAAATTTCAGCCTTCTACCTACACGGGAAGTTGGAGAATTAGTGATGAGTCAGTGAGTGAGTCAGTGAGTGAGTGAGTAAGTGAGGGCTTTGCCTTTTATTAGTATAGATTCCTAAATATTTAAATGGGCAGGCTATTTCGTATCAGTGCAATACGCTGCTTGTTAAAACGGATGACTCCCGTGCACTTAGTGCTGCGTGGGTATTATGAACTATCGTATCTGTTCAAGTTCTATTTAAATTTTAAATATAATCAATTTTTATTTAGTTGACAGAAATATGTTTGGTAGGAATGTAAGTTAAATTTAGTCATCATTGCATACATTTTTCTTCACCATAGAAATTTAAAGACTAAATTCAACTTCCATTCCTACCAAAAAAAATTCTGTCGACTAAATAAAACCTACTTATATCCAAATAGAACTTGAAAAGATATATTTTTTTGAATCTGATCGCGCATTTTAGATCGACTTGACGCACACTACATCGAGCCTGCATGCTATTGTGCTCTCGCCTGCCTGCCTCAATAAGTCACCGCTTCGCTCTTACTTTTTCACCGTTCATTTAATCATGGCTAGTCGCGAAAAAATTTGAAAATGGAAGTTGGATTACACTGAGTATGGCTTTACCAAAACAATTATTGATGGCGAATAAAGTATCCATTATTCATAAAGCTTCAGTCGGTGATCTGTTTTTCTGCGTTAACCTCATATTTTCTTATACTTCTTCTCAAACCAAGAGGGTGCGAAATTGGGATCGTCCGTCACAGGGGGTGCGAGTGTAAAATCAATCGGGAAGCGCTGATATATATGTATGTGTGTGTGAATATATAATATATGTGTATATACAGTATATATAGAAATAGTTTTACTGTGAAATAATGCAAAGAGTACACGGCACGTGTTTTGCCCTAATTCTGGGCTCATCAGGCATACACACTCACTGTACCCCCTCTCGGGAATCGAACCTCGGACATCAGCGCAGAGGCGAAGCCTCTTGTGTTGCGCCATGGTGTGTAGTTTGTTTATTTCACAGTATGTAGATCGGGGTATATATATATATATATACTGTATATAAGATAACTCCTGTAGCCACAATAAATGCCTGTATTGAATAGACAAACCAGGGGTGAGCAAGTTCCTTTCTACTGCAGCCACAGCCGCGACACACATAAAAAACATCAATAATAACTCATAAACTTGCAATATTATTTAGGAAAATCGCAACATTTCACTCACCAAAAATTTGGATTATTTGTAAACAAAATCCATCCTCCTCTCTTTCCTCAAAAACAGTTCAATTACTCTGTCGTACGGATTATCCGTGCGCTTCAGTTCCATCAAAAAGTCCCTTTCTATAGCCATTGAAGCTAATGCTGAAAGTCGAACCTGCCCTGTCGTATTTCTGTTTTAATTCGCTTTAGGGCTGAAAATGTGCACTCAACAGAAGCAGTGTACATGAGAATGGTCACCGCCAAATATACCAATGTGAACAGCTGCCCCATGCTCTCATTCAGATTTTTCTGATGAAGGAAGTCAAGGAGATCAGTGGGAGATTTTCCTGCAAAATTATCCATGGCATACATTACAGTCAGTTCTGTTTTTAGCCGAAACATATCAAAAACCGCTCCGTGGCTCTTGTGTTAAACTGGAGAAGGCTGCATGCGTGAAATTTTTCTTGTATTCCCAAAACTTCTGGGACTCAAGGAGCGTGACAAACATCAGGTTTTCGTGGTCTTGAAATCTGGTCTGTGTCTGGCAAATAATATTGTCCAGAATCCTGCCATAGAGTTGGCCATAGTGCGTGCGAGGATCTTGCGCTCGGAGCGCTTGCGGTGCATTCAGTGGTCTCGTAGAGTTCCTCATATCGGCTTCTATCCAATCAATAGGTCTGAATACAGTAACGTTACCGTACGTCTGCTAGAGGGCCCTACTGACACCAACTCAAAATCTGATTGGTTGAAGCAACAGGTTAATCAACATTTATTCTGTGTTAGAGTGCCTGCACAATGGATTGTGAAGGCCTCTCTGCCTGGCCACAAATGATGGCTGAAATGTGATTGGTTAAATGCTTTAATATGAAAATACATGCTTGGAAGCAGCACAACAATCGGAAAAGCTATGAAAGGAAGCGGACAGACTATTTGGAATTATTTAATAAGTATTCATGGACAAAATATAATTAACATCAGTTTGTGATTCTGATATTTTTACTTATGAATATGCTAAGCACAGTCCTTGACCCACGAATATTTACCTTATATGGGCAGGCACTCAATTTCGTGGGAGCCGTGATGATGCAAGACGCAACTCCGCCTCCCACGGCCATCGAGCTGCAATCTATTACAGTATATGGACGAAAATAGGTTCCAGTTATGACCATTACGCGTAGAATTTCGAAATGAAACCTGCCCAACTTTTGTAAGTAAGCTGTAAGGAATGAGCCTGCCAAATTTCAGCCTTCTACCTACACGGGAAGTTGGAGAATTAGTGATGAGTGAGTGAGTCAGTCAGTCAGTGAGGGTTTTGCCTTTTATTAATATAGATATATCCTATAAAGGAATACTGAATAAATTTTTAAACATTAAGGAACTTTCTTTTGTTTTTGTGTGGGTGGGGTTTTTTGGTTTCCTTGTCTAACTCTGTGGATATTTTTAACTTTAAATACTTTTCCCAGTTATTGGACATGTGCAGGTTATTAGCCTGCTACTGGAGTTAGAGACCTGGCTGCTTGTAGTGGTGAGGCTTATACTTTTGTCTCAGAACTTTATAGAAGTGCAAGGGTTGAACTGTCATTTCTATATGTTGCCATTTTCCATTTTGTTGCTAATTACAGTTATTTAATTCGTGATGTAAGCAGAGTGCAGCATGATACCACATAAAAATAAAACAAAAAAAGAAAATTGAATGTTTTTGAAGGTACAATGAATAAGTAGTTTTTCCAGTACAAAACTCATGCCATGATGCACAGTATGATGGGAAATGGGAATTAAATGTGAGCAAACATTAAACATGTGCTTAAGTTTCAAAATTGTGCAAGGACATAATTAACTCAGTGACTTAAATATCATTTTGATCAGATGTGATGACAGTCACTTGGTGCATTACTAGATTCATGTTTAAAGACCACACTTGAAGAACCGCTATATTTAGGAACACAATTTTTTACATGTTTAGGGTCCTGAGAGCTACAGTCCATCCTGACAGAATCAGATGGCATATTTCTATTGCAGGGCACTCACAGACATCCATATGAAGTTAATTTTAGAATAATTAGTTTAAAACATATGACTTTGGATTGTGGAAGGAAAGCATGAGAGAAAACCCCATGCAGATAACAGAGAGAACTTACGCAGACAGTGTCTGAAATTCAGTTCCAGAACTCTACAGCTGTTAAGGTATCAACTGTAATTATTGTGCCGTGCTATTCATTAAATTAAATTAAATGTGGAGAATATATTACATATTGTATGTTGTAATAAAAAAATTGACAATGCAATTAAAAAAATGTAATGTGATATTTAGATTGATACACAATATATATGTATTAATGCTTGTAGTTAGAAAAGATAGGAAATCAGTATTTTAATATTCAGTAACATGAAAATTATGCAAATGTTAGTGGAAAACCTGTTTAAATCAGCAAACTGAACTGATTCTTTCTAAGCTTTATTCTTTCAATTCCTTTTTTTTTATTTTTCTTTTCATTTTGATCAGTTATGAGAGGCAGCGAGATATGCAACATGCTCAAGTTTGTTTGAACACACTGTTGAGGCTCGTACAGGGAATTGGCTCCAGCCTGAAGGAGAAACTTTTCAGTGGTACACTTTTGTCTTGAAAGCTAACTGGAGGAAGCTTCAGGGAGACAAGACTGGGCCTGAGATCACAGGATGCTCTCTCCTTGCTTATCCCTTGTGTACTAGTACAGGATGACAGCCAGGGCTTTTGTTATCAAGCTGTCACTAGCAGGAATTCTTTTAACCTTTTCAAAGTTCTTACCATTAGAAGCTCCTCACACATTAGAACAGTGTGGAATTTTGTTCTGCTAAATAAAGCGTCCCCATAGCTCTGTTCATTCATGTTATGTTGCTGTGAGACTGACTGTGAAGAGATGAAAACATCCCTTCCAAAACTGCATATGTGCCACGTATGTCCCACAGGATGTGCCTTATTATGCAAGTTATTTATCACCAAGCAAGTGGAACTTTTTCAGATATGACAGAGTTTTTGGGATGAGATGCACTTTTGCTGAGAGGCTGGTGATTAATAGTTGCTGAAAATAATGAATACTTTGCCCATATTTTCCCCCATTGCCTTAAGGCCTTAGACCGTATGCTATCACAGAATCCAATAGGATGCTAAATAGACAATCTCTTTGTTAATTTGAACATTTTTAGGCCTGAGATAAAGTAACTAATCATTCGTTAAATTTTAGTCTACATGAAAATAAAAATTATGTTACATAACTTACATGTTACGCAAATCCACAAAAAAGTGTTGGAATTATTTCCAAGGCAGGTGATAAACAAATTAGGCATATTCTAACCCAGTGGTCCCCAACCCCCGGTCCACGCCCCACTAGTGGGCTGTGGCTGTCTGATAGCCAGGCTGCGAGAGAACTGCCAGCAACAGAGACTCACTCAGTGAAGGGCTACAACAAAATGGCTGCCCTATTTCAGAATGTTAGGCAGGCGGGGCTTTTAAGCGGCACAGAGAAAGGAGAGAGACCGAGCTGAGGAGAGATACGAGCACATACTACATGTAAAATTCTGTTACAACGAATATCTTTACAACAACATTTTCATTACAACAGAGTATTTTTATTGTCCCAACAGTTTCCACATATGACAAGAGTCTATAGAAATCTCGTTACTACGAAGTACATTCAGCAGATACTTTCATTACAACAAAGTGACCTTGAAATGCTTGAATGAATCATCCACAGCTCAGTTGTGCACAACAATCCCTATACAGAAACATTGTAAAAAAAAATTCTTTCTTCGAACTTTCTTCGTACTGTTTTTTTTTTTGCTTTTTTTGTTTTCTGTGGTTTTCAGTAATACCTTTTGCTTATTGCTCATCAACATTTGAAAAACATCCATTGGAATTTAACTCATTGTCATTCTCCTATAAAAACGGCAGAAACAAAAAAACAATAACAGTTCATATTAGGAAAAAAAACTCTCGATTGCGGCAAAAAGAAAAAAGACGTTGCCAGTGAATTCAGAATTTCGTCATCGACACTGTCAACTTTCTTGAAAGACCGCGCAAAAAAAGAAGAAAAATCTCAGGTTGCAAATGTATACGAACTGCTGCATTTGAAGACGCCGAAATAGCAGTTTTTATATGGTTCAGTGATGCTCTTTCAAGAAACATTCCTATTAATGCGGCACTCATTCAAGAAAATGTGAGGTTTATAAACTCTCTTGGGACGTCCCCCAACTGGACAACACACAGAGGAGCGTGCCGAAGTGCAGTCACCACATCTGTGGAAGACTGTTTATCCATTGCAGGATTACTTGGCCACTAACCTGGTCACAACCCTGTCTGATTGCTGTGTTTGTTTATAGGAGAGTGGCAGATCATCCATCCATCTTTTCCCACTCGCTGAATCCGAACACTGGGGTCTGCTGGAGCCAATCCCAGCCAACACATGGCACGAACCAATCCTGGGCAGGGTGCCAACGCACCGCAGGACACACACAAACACACCAAGTACACACTAGGGCCAATTTAGAATCACCAGTCCACCTAAGGAGGAAACCGGAGCGCCCGGAGGAAACTCACGCAGACACAGGAAGAACATGCAAACTCCACACAGGGAGGACCCAGGAAGTGAACCCGGGTCTCCTAACTGCGAGGCAGCAGCGCTACCACTACGCCACCGTGCCTCCCGTGGCAGAACATGCTACAATAAATAACCATGCTGTTCTTGTTTCAAGATGGATAAAGCTGGTTTTGCTAAAGTACTGAGACTCAGCCTCATGTTTTGGGGTGTAAGACAGGGACTTATAGCACAACAATGACCTTTTAGGATTCGCTTCTGTGGCACTTCACTGCAGCACTGTAAGCATGCTGTTGCCCTGCCCCTTCAACAGACAAACATTCTTACACAGACATGGCAATCGCGCTTGGCACGGACATCAGGGTGACGTTCCTGGTGGGTGGGGGGATCCCAAAAGAGATCTCACAATATGAAGAAGAAAAGGATGATTTGGCTTCTGATTGATAACTATGCTGCCCATAACATGCTTCCACATTTAGATAATGTTCGCATTGAATTCTTCCCACCCAATTGCATAAAAGTGCTTCAGCCATTGGGTTTAGGCATCATTTGCACCCTGAAAGTGTATTATCGCAAGGAAATGCTGAGAAAAATTCTCGTCAGCATAATGTGTAGACAGGTGAAGATAGAGTTTGAGCATTATTTCCTTGACCACAAAAGACCCCCAAATGGGAAGGAATGGCTCCATGACTCATTTGTGAATAAGACAGATGAATCAACTTTGTCTGTGCTTGAAGAGGATCAACTGCTTGGGGTTGCAAATGATGTTGGCCTTAAAAGTATGTTTGAGACAACTTCAAATCTCCATACATTTTGGATTAAAGTCAAGGCAGAATATCCAGAGGTTGCCACAAAAGCACTGAAAAGTCTGCTTCGAATTCCAACATCCTATCTTTGTGAGGCAGCGTTCTCTGCAGTGACAGCAACTAAAATGAGATTATGGAGTAGACTGAACATAAGCAACACACTTTGCATGTCAAATGTCTTCCATCATCCCCAGATGGGATCGTCTGGTGGAAAACAAGCTCAGGGCTCCGACTGATTTTGCATTATGGTAAGTTGTATAATTTCTCTATTACAATATTATAAATTAATAATAATAGAAATGTAATGTATATCATGTATAAAACTGCACTACGAACCCGCCCTGAACCCCATCCACCGGTCCCTGGAAAAAATTGCTTCTATTAAAGCGGTCCTTGGTGTCGAAAAGGTTAGGGACCACTGTTCTAACCTAATGGTAGTTTACCTTCACTGGCTGTTGGAGGGCCTCTGTGGTTATTAGAGTAAACTCCTTGTTTTACTTAATGACCTTGCTCGGCTTCTTTTTTGTTGTGTCTTTTCCATATGCCTCTTCTCCTTGTCAAAATGTATTCTTATGCACACACATTGCACACTTGGGGACTCTCCATTGAACCAACATACCGACTATTTAGAACATTAGAACAATGTAGACGAGAACAGGCCATTCATCCCTACAAAGCTCACCAGTCCTATCCACTTAATTCTCCTAAAAAAACATCAGGTCTAGCTTTGAAAGTCCCTAAAGTCTTACTGTTTACCATGCTACTTGGTAGCTTATTCCAAGTGTCTATGGTTCTCTGTGTAAAGAAAAATTTCCTAATATTTGTGCAAAATTTACCCTTGATAAGTTTCCAACTGTGTCCCCGTATTCTTGGTGAACTCATTTTAAAATAACAGACTCAATCCACTGTACTAGTTCCCTTCATAATTTTGAACACTTCAATGATGTCACATCTTAATCTTCTTTTGCGTAAACTGAAAATGCTCAGGTCTTTTAGTCTTTCTTCATAATTCATACCCTATAGCCCTAGAATCAGCCTAGTCGCTCGTTTCTAGGCTTTTTCTACCACTTCTGTGGCCTTTTTTTTGTAGCCTGGAGACCAAAACTGCACACAGTACTCAAGATGAGGCCTCACCAGTGCATTATAAAGCTTGAGCAGAACCTTGGAATTGTACTCCACACATCGTGCTATATAACCTAACATTCTGTTTGCCTTCATAATGACTTCTGAAGACTGTCTCGAAATTAGTAGCTTAGAGTCCACTATGACTCCTAAATCTTTCTCATAAGGTGTACTCTCGATTTTCAGATCTCTCATTGTGTATTCAAACCTAACATTTTTACTTTACATGTGTATTACTTTACATTTACTGACATTAATCTTCAACTGCCACAAATCTGCCCAAGCCTGTATGCTGTCCAAGTCCTTCTGTAATAATTCAATGGATTCCATATTACAGTATCTGTCAATCCACCTATCTTGGTATCATCTGCAAACTTAACCAGCTTGTTACTTATATTCCTATCTAAATCATTTATATATATTAAAAATAACAACTTCCCTAGCACTAACTCCTGTGGAACTCCGCTCTTAACATCAGCCAATTCTGATTAGCATTCTCGCACCATCAGCCTCTGCTTCCTGTGTCTGAGCCAATTCTGCACCTATTTACAAACATCACCCTGAATACCCACTTCTTTTAGTTTGATGCCCAACCTCTCATATGACATCTTATCAAATGCTTTCTGAAAGTCAAGAAAAATAATATCATATACTCCACTTTGATTATATCCTTTTGTTGCTTCCTCATAGAATTCCAGCATGTTAGTAAAACACAACCTCCCTCATCTGAACCCAAGCTGACTGCTGAGAAAAACTCCTGTACTTTCCATGTGCTGCTCAATCTTATACTTAATAATTCCTTCCATTCATTTTTATGTGATGCACATTAAGCTTACTGGCTTATGTTGCTTAGATCTGTCTGAACACCCTTTTTATATAACAGAATAATATTTGCTATTTTCCAGTCCTTCAGAATTTCCCCAGTGCACAGTAACTTCCTAAAAAAATGCATCAAGGGTTTACTTATGTACTCGCTACCCTCCTTAAGCACTAGATTATTAGTATTATCTGGTCCTGGTAGTTTGTGTGATTTTGGAGATGTAATGTGATTTCCATCCTGAAACAAATGGGAATGCATTTAATAGTAAATAGAGTGTTAACAACAACAACAACATTTATTTATATAGCACATTTTCATACAAAAAATGTAGCTCAAAGTGCTTTACATAAAGAATAGAAAAATAAAAGACATAGTAAGAAATTTAAAATAAGTCAACATTAATTCACATAGAATAAGAGTAAGGTCCGATGGCCAGGGAGGACAGAAAAAACAAAAAATAAAACTCCAGACAGCTGGTGAAAAAAATAAAATCTGCTGGGATTCCAGACCATGAGACCGCCCAGTCCCCTCTGGGCATTCTACCTAACATAAATGAAACAGTCCTCTTTGGATTTAGGGTTCTCACGGAAGGACTTGATGATGATGGTCATGCAGACTTCTGCCTTTTAATCCATCCATCATTGTTGGAGCATCATGAAGCTTTGAGTAGGTGGAGGTGGCGCAGGCCACCACAGAGAAACCGGAAAAAGAAACAGAAGAGAGAGAAGGGGTCAGTATGGATTTTATTTAATCCTGAATGACACAGGTAACCAGTGTAGTGACATTAAAACTGGAGAAATGTGTTCGGATTTTCTTTTCCTAGTTAGGATTCTATCAGCTGCATTCTGCACTTGTTGCAAGTGATTTATGTCTTTTTTGGGTAGTCCTGAGAGGAGTGTGTTACAGTGATCTAGTCGACTGAAAACAAATGTGTGAACTAATTTCTCAGCATCTTTCAGTGATATAAGAGGTCTAACTTTTGCTATGTTTCTTAGGTGAAAAAATGCTGTCCTAGTGATCTGATTAATATGAGATTTAAAATTCAGATTACAGTCAACAATCACCCCTAAGCTTTTTACCTCCGTCTTGACTTTTAATCCTAATGTATCCAGTTTATTTCTAATAGCCTCATTGTATCCATTATTGCTAATCACTAAGATTTCAGTTTTCTCTTTATTTAACTTGAGAAAGTTGCTATTCATCCATTCTGAGATACAAGTCAGACATAGTGTTAGTGAATCAAGAGAATCGGGGTCATCAGGTGCTATTGATAAGTACAGCTGTGTGTCATCAGCATAGCTGTGGTAGCTCACATTGTGCCCCGAGAATATCACATTTATCACATAGAATAAGAGTAAGGTCCGATGGCCAGGGAGGACAGAAAAAACAAAAAAAAAAACTCCAGACAGCTGGTGAAAAAAATAAAATCTGCTGGGATTCCAGACCATGAGACTACCCAGTCCCCTCTGGGCATTCTACCTCACATAAATGAAACAGTCCTCTTTGTATTTAGGGTTCTCACGGAAGGATTTGATGATGATGGTCATGCAGACTTCTGGCTTTTGGTCCATCAATGTTGGAGCATCATGATGCTTTGAGTAGATGGTGGTGGCGCAGGGCGCCACCACAACGAAACCAGAAAAGGTTAAATATAAAATCAAACAAGAGCTTAGGTAAAAGGTATTGCAGTGTAACAGATTGAGACTCTGTCACACATAAATCAAGCTGAATTTCACCATTGAGAACGGACCATTCTTTATTCAGCAGTAGTTTTACTGGGATCCTTCTGTCAATTTGTACACTTTCAGCCAACCCAAAGCGGATTATCTCTTTATTTCATATCTGAAAGTAAACTGATGATTTTTTGTCTCAGGCTGTTTATGGTGGGCCTAGGTCACCCAACTGGAACAGACTCTCCACTCTCTCTTGACAATTATCTTTGCAGTCTATCTGTGACTTTCTGGGGTTTGTCTTCCCAGTAATACAATGCAATATAATACAACTTACAGTATTTTTTTGTATGTGATCTTTACTCTGTGCAGGCACAGAGTGCTGTAAACAATTCCCATTTAAAATACAAGTGTAGATTATACTAATTACTTAATACAAAACTGGTACACATACTGTATATATGCAGATTTTTTAAAACACACAAAGTAAAAGATAGAAACTGATTAAACATAAATGGAAACCAACAATATCTGTCCATTAATTAATTCATGAAAACAAAGAAGGACACATTTGGGGGCATCTGGTGTTCGTTATCATTTCCTTTACATTTTTTCATGTACTCCCAACTCTTGACTCATGAGGAGGCTGACTGAATTGTGACATACTATTTAATAATGGACTGGTTTTGTATTATACTGTATTTTTTCATTATTATTATTATTATCATTTTTTGTGCCCATTATAGAAATAATGATCTTTAATTTCAGTTTAAAACAACTCAAGATTTCCCAGTTCAGTATAATGTTCCTTTTATATTTTAGTTTATAGTCAAGTCAAATCTGGTAAAAGAAGCCTGACACTCAGAGGAGTGACTTAATTGGTCAATAACATGAAATAATAAATGAAATATAGCCAACAAACATGGTAACATTTTGAATCATAGATAGATAGATAGATAGATAGATAGATAGATAGATAGATAGATAGATAGATAGATAGATAGATGTGTTAAACCATTGTGGGCTTCATTTATGTATGTCTATTATGAAGTGCAGAATTAATTCAGTAACTTTCAATGTAC
This sequence comes from Polypterus senegalus, assembly GCF_016835505.1. Classification (NCBI taxonomy): domain Eukaryota; kingdom Metazoa; phylum Chordata; class Cladistia; order Polypteriformes; family Polypteridae; genus Polypterus; species Polypterus senegalus. Next base: position 140,088,915 of record NC_053161.1, read on the forward strand.
CTGTTTAAAGAATAACTCAGAAGGTTTTCAATTAACCTTCCATGTTTGTCATTTTTCTTCATTAGCGTAATACAGTTGAACACTCTGCATATTTCAACATCCCTGTAACTTTACAGGCTGCTACTCTGCATAAGTTGTGTCAACCCCCGCCAACCCCTTCAATCTGTTCTTAACGACAAAACCACAGTGAATTGATCAGTCCTTATCACAATTGCATGTAAAACTACAAGGAGAGTCACTTTTCTCGATGCATGAATATTTTTGTGCTTGGAGCTCACTACCACACTAAGTTCAGAGCCACTTAAATCTTTAGTCTTACCTGTTATCCTTCTGAAATACCCGAATACCTGCTTTACCTTAAATTGGTTGCTACCTTTACTAATCAAGACATCTGTTGTATGCCAAGAGAATATCTCTCTCTTTGTGATTCTTTTATTTTGTATAATTTGTAAGCAATTTGAAATCACATAATTTTTTAAGACTAGTTCATTTTTAAAAGGGTAATCAGGTTTATAGTAATAACAAATGAGCAGATTTTTTTACGCTTCTGGTTGCAGTGTAAATAAAGTACATTTTTTAGTTCTCTTTTTTTGGATGCCATCATGTATCAGCCTTCTTTCAAGCCTGTTTAAAATGCATTTAAAACAGTTACTTATTTAAAATCACTAATACACTTGCCTGTTTTCACATTACTGGGCTGGAATAGTCTCACTTCCAGGGATGATAGTTACCTTGCACCTGGTTTTACTGATATAATACCTGGCTCATGACAACAGTTTAATGAGGAATTAAAGTTTGGAATGTGGATGGGTGAGAGTCATGTCATGTTGATCATGGGTTATACTAAATACTAATTCAACATTTATCTTAGTCTTCTTCTTCTTTATCTTTTCTCACTTTGATCAATCTATTTTTTATTTGTTATTAATTTTATTACAATCCATACAAAGCAATCAAGTTTTTACAAAAAGAAGAATTGAGTTAAGAACAGATCAATCCGCACCCCTGAGAGAGAGAGCAAGAGGTTGTAAACATACCTAAATTAATAAATTCTCTGTGCTTTATAAACTTATTTTAAAATATTACTGATTAGATCCTGCCCTGTTTTGAAAAAAGTCTGTACGGATCCTCTAACTGAGTATTTGATTTTTTCCAATTTCAAATAATATAACACATCGGTTTCCCACTGACTTAAAAGAGGAGAGTTTGGGTTCTTCCAGTTTTTCAGAATGACTCTGATCAATCTAAACAGCTCAGTCCTGTATCTCCTTTTCAGCCAAGCCCTTTTTCCTTCAGATCTTCTTTTACTTTATTTGTCTACCTCTGCTTTGGCCTTCCTCGCTTTGTCTTCCCAATTCTACCACTATTTCTCCAACATATACATTGTCTCTCCTCATCATGTGTCCATACCACTTCAACCTACATTCTTGTTCTTCCTTAGGTATCTTTTCTACTTTTGTTGTACTTGATTGTCTCATTTCTTATTCTGCCCTTTTTGTACTCAACACAGCCATCTCAACATTCTCATTTCTGCCACATCTAACTTTTCCTCCTGCTCTCCCTTTCCTGCCCATGAGTCAGCTCCATATATTATTGCTGGTCTTACCAATGTCTTAAAAACGTTACCTTTATCCTTCGCCTTCATTTTTTGATCACACCATACACCTGATACCTTCTAATTGTTCCATCCACACTGCACTCTATGGGTTATCTCTACATCTGGTTTTGCATGTCGGGCTACCACTGATCCTAGATATTTAAATGCATCCATTCTTTTTAATAGTTCTCCCTGCAGGTTAATGTCTGAATCCTGATCACCAGAAATCCTCATATATTTTGTCTTCTTCTTCCAATTTATCTTCAACCCTCTATCTTTCAAAGCCTTTCACCATTTTTCCAACTTCCTCTCCACTTCCTCTTTACTGGTGCTACACAACACAATGTCATCAGTAAAATACATACACCAGGGCGATTGGACTTTTATCCTATGATTTAACACATCCACAACTGTCTTTGTGAGCATCAGTAATAAGGTGTGAGATACTTGTCAATTTGACACAACCAAGCATCAAACCCAATATTAAAACACTCACTCTTTAACTTTATCACTTTTCAGGTACAAGAGGTTCAACATCTTGGCCATCTATATTTATTTTTATGCCCATGATGCTACCAAAGTATGTATGTCACTAAAAACACTGGAGGAGCCCTTGTTGTGGAGTTGCACTTTTTGCTGCAATCTACAAAAGACAGATTCTGAAGATAGCAGCAGTCGACAAATGAGTTTGCTTTATATGCAAACATTTGCCCAGTTTGAAATATTACATGTAGGCAATCTAGGAATAGGCTCTCTCTATATTTTCCATTAAGATGTGTGCCCCTCACCCCATCTCCACACCAAAAGGAAAATAGAAATCCAGGGCAAAACATTTTCTTGATTAATGAAATCATTTACATGTCGTCTATTTCAATCCCCTGGAACAAAGCTGTGCTGCCACACTGGCTGACTGCGCCATTATGCACGACTGAAAATAGTTGATGTGGCACATTTTATGCAGTTTAATGGTATACAGGGCTGGCAAAGGAAAGAACTACATGAAAAACTACTGTAACTCAGAAAATACAATCCTTCACTTAAGACAGGAAGAAAACAAGGTAAGGGCTGAAGATTTGTCTTTCTCATGCAGCCTTTTAGTAATGATAAAGAAGTATAATTTTTTTATATAAGCAAAGGTACTTGCACTCAGGGTACTGAAAAATGGACTCTTATGATGATGTGACTGCTGCAGAGTGCTCATAATACCAGCAACAGTTTTAATAATACTTTTGTTTACTGTAATTTATTTTAATGAGCACAGAAATTGTAGCATTGCTTCTCAAAAAAAAAGGGTTCCAAAGAATTAAAACTATATATGATGCATAAAGTAAACAGAAAGGATACTGGAGGTTTAATTTCCAATGAATTATGGTTGCAGGGTGAGGTGATGGCACCACTAGGCCTGTTCTATGGAAACTCATTGATATTGATAACTAACATTCAGAAACTCATTTCACCGAATAAATCATTCATTCAGTATTATGTTAACTTCACAAACAAAAGCACTGACTAATTTGAAAATCAATATAGTACAATTTGTATTTCTTTTGGATAAACTGTGTGCATTGGCTATGAGTTTTAAGGGGTTGCTTTATGCTTTATGTTGAGTAGTTCACTCTGTAGAGTTTAAGTTACTGTTTTGCACTGTATATAATTCTGTTTCTACTTTTTACAATTTTTGCTTTTTTGCTGCAATATTTGTTTAGCTTTTGCAACCCTTAGAGAATTATTATTGAATATTTCATCACATTTTTTCTCTTAATAGTGGAAGACTCACAGTTCCTGACATTGATTTTCAGCATCTTTTTTGTTTCCATTCTTTATACCGTTATCTGTTTCAGCAGTGTTGTCTAGAGTGTCCTTATTAATCATTATATATCTGAAGATGTTTTAAATGAGTTTCAGTGTGCTGTCTTTGTTGTTCTGCTTTTATGTCTTGCAATGCCTAGTCTGTATATCATCACATGTGAAAAGCATTGATTCCTTATTGGTTAGGAATTTTTTGTCAATTTAGGATTTTAGCATGTTTTTCTAGAATAATGTTTTGTGACTGAAATGTTCTTTAACTATATTTCTTTCTTCTTCCTGCTATATTTTTAAATTTCAATTTTAGTTTTAGTAGTAACCATACTGTCAGGGATACCACTAGTTTCCTTCTATATATAGTTAATATGGGGGTTTAGAACAACTGACAATGCCCTCAGAAAAGTTAAGTCACATGTTTAAGTGTAGCATCATTATGGTGGCTTGACGAAGTGTGCCAATTAAAAACAGGAAACACTTACAAAAGTGCCATTTTTTACTCCTATTTTTTTCTCAACAATTAACTTCACCAGCACACCTGAGAATAGTCAATATGGTAGTTACTTATATTTTTAAGAAAAGTGTTGTTTGCTCTAACTTAACTGTGAATGAAACTCACTTGTTTGATTTTGGTAAAGAGATTAGTCTCTGTGGTGTTAAGTATTTTGTTTGTTTGTTAGGCTGTTAATATCATCAGCAGCACTACTGAACACAATTAAGGAATATAAAGGATCTCCTATTTTGAAAAGCTAATAGTGAACTTATGTGTTTTATACAAAAGAAAAAATATATGTTTGTAATGTATTTATGTGTCAAGGATGCCTAAAGTATACATTTCCTGCCCTATCTTCATTTGATTCCTTGATTGGAATGCTTCAGCAATATTTTCTCCATTTTACATATGGGCTTTCTGCAGTCTTCTCCTTTAAGATAAGGACATGATGTGAGGACATGATATGAAATTGGTAAACTAAAAGCTGGGACATTGGAATCCTTACATAATAGAACGGGCCACTTGTAGTTAAGGTGTTGAACTCTAAAACACACAGGTTCATCAGTAACTCACTGTTTATCATAAATGACTCTCTTAAACTGCCAGTTCATAACCTACAGTTGTTGTATACTGTCAGAGGGATCTTATTTATTAAACAAAATGTTTTAAAAACATATTACTTTTTACTAGAGCTGCAACAACTAATTCATGATAAACATTTTATTTGAGAGTTTTGGCATCAAACTAAAAGAAGTGGGAGTTCAGGGTGTAGTGTGCAGGTAGGTTCAGAATTGCCTAAAACACAGGAGGCAAAGAGGTGATGGTGTGAGAAACCTATAAGAACTGCGTGAGGTCAGGGCTGGGACCACTGTAATTTTTAATATATTTGAAAGATCTAGAGGTAAATATAAACAACAAGCTGGTTACATTTGCAGATACCAGGCTAGGTGGACTGGTAGATAATATAGAATCTGTTGAATCATTATAGACAGACATGGAAGGAACACAGGCTTGGTCAGGCTTGTGGTGGATGAAATGTAATGTAAGTTAATGTAAGGTAGTGAACGTTGGAAGTAAAAATGTTAGCACTAAATTTTCAAACAGCAGACAGTCAAGGGGGAGAATATTACTGGAGCTCAAGGAGCCAGAAGGTGTAGTAGTTCTTTAATCTAATTTTATTAGCTTCATTTTTTTAGTTTTACCATTTAAGTTAAATTATTTAATTTTAATTAAAAAACAAAAAAAATTGATCAGTTTTAGTAATCCAAAGTCAAATTTTAATAAGGAGGCCAGTGCAATGCAAGTCTTGTTGGATGATGGACTTTTTAGAGAATGGCTTACAGGTGCCATTATTCTGTTAAAAGCTGACACACAACCGACGGTGAGATACTAAGAAGGCAGATTCACCAGCGCTTGTGTGTCAGCTTTTATCTCTCCAGATCAGAGAATGTCCAGTTCCATTACCTCAAAACACCACTCACATCTACAGTTACTCCCAGTTTCAAATAAAAACTGTCAGCGTCAGATCCTGGGAGGCGGTAGTATGTATTGTGATCATGACTGAGAGAATAAAAGTGAAAAAAAAAACAGTAACTTTTACAAGTCATGTAAATGTACACCGTCTGTTACAGATGCAAACCAAATGTATGTGTGCATTGTATAATATTAACAATAAGAACAACTCACTACAAATATAGGAGGCAGTCAGGATCAAACCAGGGACTCTTGATTACAAGTCAGCAATTCTTACCGCTACACCACAGAAGCTGTTGTTTTGTCCTTGAAACTTTTGTGAAAGTGTTTATTTGATCTTTGGATTTCAGGCTTCACACATTATATAGTTTATGCCAACATTTTGTCATTTACTACTAAAATAGGAAAGACGTTTCTGTTTTAACAATGTGTTTACACAGATTATTGTAGAAATGGAACACACATGAAATGCATGTGTTCCAAATAACGATCTATTATTTCCACTGTAAAAGTCCAGCACTTCACTCCCAGATAATCAATCAAGGCATGAGCAGTGAGAACATTGTGCACATTCTGCTGCGGTGGAGAATGGGATAGCAAGCTGTTTGCTGCTTATCTTTATCGGCACATTTACAGGACAAAAGACGTTGGCGGTGGGGTGCGAACGGATTTAAGGTGGGCCGGATCAATGAGTTTTTTCGTAGGCTCTGGTAATTCTAGTGTCAATGCTCAAAGTATCAAACTAAAACAAGTGAGTTGGACTAATACTGTATGTAGTGGAACATAATTATGATATTATAGCATTAACAGAAACCTGTCTAAATAACAAAGATGGGGATGAGTATAACATTGAGGGATGGACATTTTTAGAAAGGACACACAGTACAGAAAAAGAGGTGGGGTCACTGTTTATTTCAAACAGAATTTAAACACAAGTCCTCTTCAGTTGGATGATGATCCCCATTTTACTGAGGGCATGTGGCTTCATCTAGAAAACATTAGGGAAAGAAGCCTGAAGTTAGAAGTGTTATGGACAGTCCATTGCAGACAGTCATTTATATATGGAGATATTATAGTCATGGGGGACTTTTACTATCCATATATTAATAATAATAATAATAATAATAATAATAATACATTTGATTTAAACAAGGCACCTTTCTGAGAACTCAACAACAACAACAACATTTGTTTATATAGCCCATTTTCATACAAAAGTAGCTCAAAGTGCTTTACATACTGAAGAAAAGAAAAATAAAAGAAAAAATAAGAAATTAAAATAAGACAACATTAGTTAACATAGAAAAGGAGTAAGGTCCGATGGCCAGGGTGGACAGAAAAAACAGAAAAAAAACTCCAGACGGCTGGAGAAAAAAAAATCTGCAGGGATTCCAGGCCACGGGACTGCCCAGTCCCCTCTGCATTCTACCTAACATAAATTAAACAGTCCTCTTTGTAGTTAGGGTTCTCACGGAGTCACTTGATGTTGATGGTCATACAGACTTCTGGCTTTTAATCTATTCATCATTGTTGGAACATCACGGTGCTTTGAGTAGATGGTGGTAAAAGGATACCGGAAAAGTAAACAGAAGAAAGAGTATGGGTTAGTACAGATTTTATAGCCACCATGAATAGTTATTATAATGAGTTGGAGATATAGAGTATCAGGATTTTGATTACAGTGAAATTATGAGAAGGCCATGTTAAAATAATGTGTTTTCAGCCCGGCAAATTCCTATTGGTAGGCTATTCCAGATTTTAGGTGCATAACAGCAGAAGGCCGCCTCACCACTTTTAAGTTTTGTTCTTGGAATTCTAAGGAGACACTCATTTGAGGATCTGAGGTTACGATTTGGAATATAAGGTGTCAGACATTCCGATATATAAGATGGGGCGAGATTATTTAAGGCTTTATAAACCATAAGCAGAATTTTAAAGTCAATCCTGAATGACACAGGTAACCAGTGTAGTGACATCAAAACTGGAGAAATGTGCTCGGATTTTCTTTTCCTAGTTAGGATTCTAGCAGCTGCATTTTGCACTCATTGCAAATGATTTATGTCTTTTTTGGGTAGTCCTGAGAGGAGTGCGTTACAGTAATCTAGTCGACTGAAAACAAACGCGTGAACTAATTTCTCAACATCTTTCAGTGATATAAGAGGTCTAACTTTAGCTGTGTTTCTTAAGTGAAAAAATGCTGTCCTAGTGATCTGATTAATATGTGATTTAAAATTCAGATTACAGTCAACAATTACCCCTAAGCTTTTTACCTCCGTCTTGACTTTTAATCCTAATGTATCCAGTTTATTTCTAATAGCCTCATTGTATCCATTATTGCCAATCACTAAGATTTCAGTTTTCTCTTTATTTAACTTAAGAAAGTTGCTATTCATCCATTCTGAGATACAAGTCAGACATTGTGTTATTGAATCAAGAGAATCGGGGTCATCAGGTGCTATTGATAAGTACAGCTGTGTGTCATCAGCATAGCTGTGGTAGCTCACGTTGTGCCCTGAGATAATCTGACCTAACGGAAGCATGTAGATTGAGAAGAGCAGCGGACCCAGGATAGAGCCTTGTGGAACACCATATTGGATATCATGTGTCTTTGAGTTGTAATTACCACAACTAACAAAGAATTTTCTCCCTGCCAGGTAGGATTCAAACCAATTTAAGACACTGCCAGAGAGGCCCACCCATTGACTAAGGCGATTTCTAAGAATATTATGATCAATGGTGTCAAATGCAGCACTCAGATCTAAGAGGATGAGAACAGATAAATGGCCTCTGTCTGCATTTACCCAAATCATTTACTACTTTAACAAGTGCAGTTTCTGTGCTGTGATTTGTTCTAAAACCTGACTGAAATTTATCAAGAATAGCATGTTTATTTAGGTGGTCATTTAACTGCATAATGACTGCCTTCTCCAGAACTTTACTTAAGAAAGGCAGGTTAGAGATGGGTCTAAAATTTTCAAGAGCGAGGGTCAGATTATGTTTCTTAAGTAGGGGTTTAACTACAGCAGTCTTAAGACAGTCTGGGAAGACCCCCGTATCTAATGACGAATTTACTATGTCAAGAACATTATCAATTAGCACGCCTGATACTTCTTTGAAAAATTTGTTGGTATTGGGTCAAGGATGCAGGTGGAGGGTTTTAATTGAGAATTATTTTATGTAATTCAGTTAAATCTATCCTAGTGAAAGAGTTTAATTTGTTTATAACAGGAATGCTGGAGTTTAGGAGGATCCTTAGTGTTGGGGAGATATACTATGTTATTTCTAATATCATTAATTTTTGATTGAAAAATACAGCAAGCCTCACAGGTTTTACTGGAAGTACTTAGGAGGCATTCCTTTGAGTTACCTGGGTTTAGCAGACGATCAATTGTGAGAATAAGACTCTGGGATTACTAGCATTGTTATTTATAATCTTAGAGAAATAGCAGCGCTCTCAAGACGGACAGTGTTATTGTATTCTGTTATTTTAACTTTTAATATTTCATAGTGGATAGTTAGTTTAGTCTTCCTCCATTTACGCTCAGCTCTACGGCATGTTCTCTTTAAATCAGACACTCTTTGGGTCTTCCATGGTATAACAATGCTAGAAGATTTTTTAACTGTCTTTTCAGGTGCAACTATGTCAACAGCAGCTCTCACTTTAGAATTAAATCTTTCCACCTTACTATTTACATTATCCTCGCTATTATAGTTGGCACTATAAACGGACTGATTGCTTAGAATGTTTGTAAGTTTTAAAGCTGCTGCTGAGTCAAAGAAGCGTTTTTTAACAATATGCTTCTCATGAGTGTTTTCTATCATTATTTCTATATTAAAAGTAGAAGAAAATGGTCTGATAGACCAATATCAATGACCTGCTTTATATCAACTTTAGTCCTTTAGTAATCACTAAGTCTAACGTATGACCTGCTTTATGTGTAGGCTGATTAACGAGCTGTCTCAAATCAAAAGAGTCCAGGAGGTTCATAAATTCTTTTACTTTTAGATCACACTGATTATCTATATGAAAATTAAAGTCGCCAACTATTAGGAGTGTGTCATAGTTAGTAATTAAAATTGACATTAAGTCAGAGAATTCCTCAAAAAAGACGTGTTGAATTTTGGAGGTCTATACATGGATAATACTAGAACTTGAGAATCTCCATGGATAACAACGGCAAGATACTTGAACTTACCAAAACTGACATCTTTATATTTTAACCGGCTCGAGTAAATGTTTGCCAAGTCAACCCCCCTTTTTCCCTGGCGATCTGCACGAGTAAATCTGTAATCCGGAGTCGCAGATTCGATTAAAACAGCCGCCCCTTCTGAGCTAAGCCACGTTTCACTTAGTGCAATAAAATCTATTTTTTTTATCACTAATGATATCGTTGATAAAAAATGTCTTATTAGTTAGAGCTGTAACATTTAATAGTGCCATATTTAATGTTTCGGAGGGGCAGAGATGAATACTTTATGAGTTATTGATATTTGGAATAGGAACTAAATTATTTTATTAGCCTTCTGTGTGTATTTTTTGTTTAATCTGTAATCTGTTTTTATAGATTTAATACATTGTTCCTCTAAAATAGTAATTTTAATTAGATTATTAGTGTTTATACCGTGTTGCCTAGATCTACATGCATTGACATTGGTTATAACAGTATTAATGACGTGCACTTTAACAGAAGATTCTATTAAACATTTGTCATGTCCTAGCACAACAGTATCATTCTCAACTCAAGGCCACGGAACAAACAATAAATAAATAAGTAAAAAGACACATTATAAATAACTTAAATTATCAGAAAAAAATGATGTAAAAATTAAAACCAAACAAAGTCACTGTAATCATAAAGAAAAAGCCATTTTAAACAGAAGTGTTTTAAGTTTACATTTACAGGTTGAAAATGATTCAGTATTTCTAAGCTCAGTAGGTAATGAATTCCAGAGCTTGGGAGCACAACAGCTGAATGCTCTGCTCCCCATGGAGGTTAGACTGGCGAGAGGGACGGTCAGGTGGATGGAGGAAAAGGATCTAAGGTTACGGGAGGGAATGGCAACATGAAGAAGGTTAGACAGTTATGGAGGGGCGAGGTTATGAATGGCCTTAAATGTTAATAGCAGAATTTTAAAATCAATTTGAAACTTCATCAGGAGCCAATGAAGCTGCTGCAAGACCAGAGTAATATGGTGAATAGATGAGGTACGAGTAATGATGCGAGCTGCAGAATTCTGGACTAGCTGAAGCTTATGGAGAGATTTATTAGAGAGACCAAAGTGGAGTGAATTGCAGTAGTCCAGATGAGAAGAAACAAGACTGTCAACAAGAATGACAGTGGTATGGGGAGTGAGGGTGGGGGCGGATGCGATTAATATTACGTAGGTGGAAATAAGCAGACCGAGTGATGTTATTGGAAAGAGATTGGAGAGATAGAGTACTGTCGAGGATGACACCCAGACTCTTGACCTGAGGGGATGGGGAAACAACAGAGTTATCAATCACAAGAGAAAGATTATCGGCTTTGGATAATGATGATTTTGAACCAATAAGGAGAACCTCAGTTTTGTCACTGTTTATTTTAAGAAAATTCGAAGAAAACCAGGATTTAATTTGAGCAATGCAGTCAAAAAGCGAAGATGGTGGAAAGGAAGATGTGGGTTTACTAGTAAGGTACAGCTGGGTGTCATCAGCATAACAGTGAAAATTAATGTAATGTTTATGAATGATATTGCCAAGGGGAAGAAGGTAAATAATAAAAAGAAGAGGCCCCAGGACAGAGACCTGGGGTACACCTGAAGTAACAGCGGTGGGTTGGGATGTGAAGGTTTTAAGCTGAATGAGCTGAATGCGGCCTGAGATGTAGGATCTGAACCAATCAAGTGGAGTGTGGGTATTGCCAATCAAAGATAATCTACAGTCATGGCCGAAATTATTGGCACTCCTGGAATTTTCCCAGAAAATGCACCATTTCTCCCAGAAAATTGTTGCAATTACAAATGTTTTGGTATACACATGTTTATTTCTTTTATGTGCATTGGAACAACAGAAAAAAACAGAGAAAAAAGCCAGATCTGACATTATTTCACACAAAACTCAAATTATTGGCACCCTCAACTTAATATTTGGTTGCAGGCCCTTTGGAAAAAATAACTGAAATCAAAGCGCTTCCTATAACCATCAACAAGCTTGTTAAACTTTCAACTGGAATTTCTGACCACTCTTCTTTTGCAAACTGCTCAAGGTCTCTCAGATTTGAAGGGTGCCTTCTCCCAACAGCAATTTTGAGATCTCTCCATATGTGTTCAATCCGATGTAGATCCAGAGTCTTTGCTGGCCAATTCAGAACTCTCCAGAACTTTGTCTTCAACCATTTCTGGGTGCTTTTAGAGGTATGTTTGGGGTCATTGTCCTGCTGGAACACCCATGACCTCTGATGCAGACCCAGCTTTCTGACACTGGGCCCTACATTGCACCCCAATATCTTCAGATTTCATGATGCCTTGCACACAGTCAAGGCATCCAGTGCCAGAGGCAGCAAAACATCCCCAAAACATCTTAGAACCTCCACCATGTTTGACTGTAGATACTGTGTTCTTTTGTTCGTAGGCCTCATTCCGTTTTTTGTAAACAGTAGAATGATGAGCTTTACCAAAAAGCTCTACCTTGGTCTCATCTGTCCACAAGACGTTCTCCCAAAAGGATTTTGGCTTCCTCAAGTACATTTTAGTACATTTTAGCAAACTCCAGTCTGGCTTTTTTTATGTTTCTGTGTCAGCAGTGGGGTCCTTCTGGCTCTCCTGCCATAGCGTTTCATTTCGTTCAGATGTTGACGGATATTTCGAGCTGACACTGTTGCACCCTGAGTCTGCAGAACAGCTTGAATATGTTTTGAATTGGATTGGGGCTGTTTATCCACCATTTGCAGTCTTTTATCAATTTTTCTCTTCTGTCCACGTCTAGGGAGATTAGCTACAGTGCCATGTGTTGTGAACTTCTTGATTATGTTGCACACAGTGGACAAAGGAACATGAAGATCACTGGAGACGGACTTGTAGCCTTGAGATTGTTGATATTTTTCCACAATTTTTGTTCTCAAACCCTCAGACAATTCTCTGCTCTTCTTTCTGTTCTCCATGCTTAGTGTGGCACACTCAGACACACAACAGAAAGGTTGAGTCAACTTTTCTCTATTTTAACTGGCTTCAGGTGTGATTGCTATATTGCCATCACCTGTTTCTTGCCACAGGTGAGTTCAAATGAGCATCATACTGTATGCTTGAAATAAAACGATTTACTCACAATTTTGAAAAGGTGCCAATAATTTTGTCTGGCCCATTTTTGGAGTTCTGTGTGACATGATGTCAGATTTTTTTCTGTTGTTTTGCAACAATTTTCTGGGAAAATTCCACGTCTGCCGATAATTTCAGCCATGACTGTATTAAGGAGAGTGGTATGACAAATAGTAACAAAGGCTGCACTCAGATCAAGGAGGATGAGAATAGTAATTAAACCGGAGTCAGCAGCCATAAGGTTATTGGTAATTTTAACAAGTGACATTTCTGTACTCTGAAGGGGGTGAAAACCATACTGGAACTTTTCATATAGATTATTATAAGATAAGTGGGAGTGAAGTTGGATAGCTACTATTTTTTCAAGAATTTTGGAGATAAAGGGCAAATTAGAAATAGGGCAAAATTATTTAAGTTAGTAGGATCAGTGCAAGGTTTTTTCAGTATTGGGGTCATTGCAGCAGTTTTAAAAGATGAAGGAACAGTACCAGTAGTGAGAGAAGAGTGAATTATGGCAGAAATGAAAGGGACCAAAGAGGGGAGGCAGGCTTTGACTAGAACTGTATGGAGGGGGTCCAGCTGACAAGTAGATGACTTAGATTTACAGATGAGATCTAAAATTTCTGTGGAAGTGGGAAGCTGGAAAGAAGAAAAAGAGAGAATAGACAAGAGTAGTTCAAAAGAAATAGAGAGAGAATCTGGACTGAGGTGCTGATGTATCCTCTAGATTTTCTCATTAAAAAAGGGACATAAAAGAATTACAGTCTGGAGGTTGTGTAACATTATTAAGTAATGAAAACAAAGACTTGGTGTTACCTTTATTACAAGAAATGAACTGAGTGCAATAGTGAGATTTGGTTTGTGCTATGCGGTCCTTGTAATAAATATTAACTTGGGTATCCTTGCAAATAGCAGAGCATAAGAGCAGAAGTTTTTAGAGGCAATCAGTGACCGTTTTTTATCACTGTATGTTAAAGTACCAACATGAGGTGAAGCCTGTCTGCATTTAGTATTTTGCAATAGTCAGGATAGAATTGAGGGTGTAGAGGTGATTGAATCACTAGGTTCAAATGACCATAATATAATACAGTTCTCAGTGTTGTGGAAGGGTATGGATGCAAAGACTAAAACTGTTAAATTTAAGTTTGGTTTTGGTACAGCAAATTTTGAGCAGATGCAGTAAAGTCTAAGGAGGATGGACTGGGATAAGCTTTTAAGTACAGAGACAGTCAAGGAGCAGTGGCGCAGGTATAAAAACATTTTACATATAATGCAAGACAGGTACATACCTAAATTTGGAATTAGTAGAAAATTTTTAAAAATTTGCAGTGGGTTAATAAAGTATTGAAAAAGAAGCTGCATAGGAAAACACAGATGAATAAGCTGTATAAGACTAATAACGTCAGCGTGGATATTAGAGTGTATGAAAATATGAGGGCAATCATTAAGAAAGATATTAGGGAGCCTAAAAGACAGTTAGAGAGGAATACAACAGATAAGGCTAAAGATTACCCAAATAGATTCAGTATTTTAGTAGTAAAAGAACAGTCAAGGAGGAGATAAAGTGCATCAGGAATAGTAAAGGAGAATTAAAAAATACAGACAGTGAAATAGCGGATGTTCTAAACTCAGATTTTTCTGAGGTCTTCACATGTGAGGAAGTAGATAACCTCCCAGCGGTAAAAGGGACTACTAATGAGGTACTG